>NC_060281.1:91557748-91638553 GCF_021613505.1 Equus quagga | reverse complement strand
GCTCCTCCCTGAGGGGCGGGAACAAGCCTGCCTGAGCCCCACCCTATGAGTGCCCTGTGCTGGTCTCTCTCACAGGCAGTGTCTCCGGGAGCTAGTGCTGGACAGTCTCCCAGTGCCCCTCCGAGTCCACTGTCACCTGTCTCCCTGCTTTAGGCCCAGGAAGCCACTTACAAGGGCCACATCAGCGGGCCCCCTTGCTGACTGGCTCCCCGTTGGACTAGCCTGTGGTGAGCCCCCGCAGGGCATCAGAGGAGGCAAGAGAGAGAGGCCATGGTCGGGGGATATCTGTGCCCCGAGTGCCTGGGGCTCCCGTCCTGGCAGGTCACCTCAGGCTGGCTGTGAGCTCGACCAGAGGTCACTGCTCCTCTCGAGGGGGCCTATGCCACATGGCTCTGTCCTTTGGTTCTGGGAACTGCTCCTCCCACTGTGCCTCTGCGGATCAGGTGGTAAGGACTCGGTGTTCCTACTGCATTCCTGCACCCACACCGCCTCATGTGTTCCTGATGCCCCTCAGTCCTCTGTAAACCTGCCTTTGTGGTCTCTAAAGCTGCTTGACTCATCTGGAGTGAGCCACGTGTTTCCAGGGACCCCGACTGTGACAAGCCCTCGGGAGTATTCTGTTAGACACATATTACTCTGCTCCTTGTTAACCCTGGGAATTGGGCCCAGAGAGGGGAAATGACCTGCCCACGGTCAGGGCTGCACCGGGGAGTTTGGACACCCTGGAGCCCCACCCTGCCCCACACAGCTGTCACTTTAGGAAGTGAACGGAGGCCAGGAGGTCAGGAATGACTGAGCATGGGGAAGGCCAGACACCCTTCCCTTGGTCAGAGATGAATGTCAGTGTCTGGCTAGTCTTGGGCCTCGGGACAGGACGTGAGAAAGGCAGTGGGTTTAGGTGTGGGGAGAGCTCTCTCCTGCCCAGCCAGCTCAGGGTAATGGCTGTTGGCCTGGTGCCCGCCAGGTCCCTCTTGGGGAAGGACCCATCCAAGGGAGCTGGGACCAGGGCCAGCCTCCCAAGATCTGGGCTGGAACTCCTCAAGAGTGACCATTCAGGGGGGTAGGCGGAGCCTCTGAGCCCCCGAAAGTCCCATTTGCAGGGGCAATGAGGCCTGTGAGAAGCAGGCCTGCGAGCGCCCTGCTGCCAGCGGATCCCTCTGCAGCCTGAATGTGTGCACTGAAGTGGGCGCTCATGTGCTTGTGGACGAACAGACAAACAAATGCTGCAGCTCAAACCTCCCTTTCTAAACCCTTCATTCCATCCTTCCTTTAAGAGGCTGGGCTGCTGTAACTGTTTCTGCCCAGAATGTGCTCCCATCCCCAGCTCTGCCAACTGCTAACATACCTTCCTTTCAGGAAGTTCTCTCCCATTGTGAATCACAGCTTCCCCATCCCCTTAAAGGTGGTCACCTGACCCAGACCTGGCCAATCAGAGTGCTCCATCCTCCTGACCACATGATTGGTCAACAGGTATGTATCTAAACCAGCCAATCAGATTCTTCCCAGGCCTTTCCACTGGAGCTACCAGGGAAGACTTTATTTGGGGTTCCCAGCTGGCAAGAAATGAGCCTGGTGACAGCTGTTGTCACTGGGTGGAGGGTGAGGCCATGCAGGGACAGGAGAGCCCCAGTTCCGTCCTGGGGCCTGGCTCCTGCAGCTCTTCCCCCCACCCCCAGGGTGTGCAGCCCCACCTCCTTCCCAGCTACATGACAGGACACTTTCCCCTCTGAAGGAAGTAAGAGGTGGCTTCTAGCACTGGGGCTGAAAGATCCCTCCTTTCCACAGGCACTCCCTGAAAATTGACATGGGCCAGGCCAGCGTCACGTGCTGAGGATTCAAAGATGACTCAGACACTGAGAGCAAACCAGCAGGAGGATGAGAAAGGCACCTGCACCATGGATATGCGTCGGGGGGTGACTTCCAGCTGGGGGGTGTTGATGGAAGGATCTGGAAGGTGATGGTATTTGGGAGGGTTCTGAAGGGCGTCTGCATGTGGGGCAGAGAGGGTTTCCAGGGGGAGGAGGCTTAGAGAAGGGTGGTGTGCTTTTGGGGGACTGCATTTAACCTGCTTCGGTAGCAGGGTTAGGGGAATGAAGGTGGCAGACAGAGGACTGGTTCTGATCCCAGGAGGCCTGGAACTTCAGGAGGATGAGTCTGTCCTTATTCCCATAGGCACTGGGGGGTGGGGGGGGTTACAGAATGTTTCTGGGAGGGGAGTGGCCTGATCAAACTTGAGAGACTGAAGGCAGGGAGTCCAGTGAGGAGGCCCGGCCAGCAATCCAGGCCGGAGAGGTGGGGCCTGAAGTGGGGTTGTGGTCGAGACACAGGGAGAAACAGCTGGATGCGAGAGGTAGTTAGGAAGCACTTGGCGTCCGAGAGAGGAGGGCAGAGTCAAGGCTGACCCCGAGTGGGTGACAGTGGTGTCATCCACTGACATTAGGGACTCAGGGGGACATGTGGGCTCGGGGGAGGATGCAGAGCTGGGTTTGAACCCACAGGACCTGTGGGACATCCCAGGGAAGATGAACCCGTGGGAGAAAGCGCCACCAACTGGACGCTGGCCTGAAGCTCCAAAGGGGTCAGCTGTCAGCCATCGCCCAGCACCCACTGGAATGATGATGGGGGGCAAGGAGGGTACATACCAAGGTTGGGGCATTGATGATGGAGAGGTTGTAGCCAAACTGAAAAGTCCCACCAATGCCAGCCGCACAGATGGTCAGGAGCAGGACCTTGCCCTGAATCTGAGGGAAGAGAGAACAGAGTGACCACTAACAGTGTCCACCTCCGTCCTGGGGCTGCAGCCTGCCAATCACACTGCAATCGGTCTGAGCCAGGCAATGAGAGGAGAGGAGTCACCCAGGTCACAGGGTTAGCAGGTAGCAGAGGAACCCAAGCCTTCTGCTCTGAGCCTAGGACCCTGCTGTCCCTTCACCCCCCAATCCCACCCCTGCCAGCATTTTCCTGAAAGGGACAGCAGTTTCGGCCCTCCATGCCGGACTGTCCCTGGGCTTGCCTGCTGTGGTTCGGCAGGACCACGCTCTGAGCTGGGGCCCCAGTGGATGATGCTCTGCCCCTGGCAGGACAGCAGCCCGTGAGCCCCAGTGACTCGCCCCACCTGAACATTCTCCAACAGAGTGGCTGGGGATCCTCTTACCTCCCAGCCTGCTGTGCAATGAGGCTAAGAGAAGGGGCCACATGGACTACACGTGGGGACATGGGGGGCATACGGAGCAGCAGAGAGCAACCGCAGCTGGTGGCAGTGCCTGGGTCCCAATGCCAGCCCTGCCCTTGCTCCCTCACCCTTTCTGAGTCACTTTCTCGCTGGACCTGGAGATAACAATGCCCACCTCCAGGCTGGGAGACAGCCACGGCACACATAGGCCACACACACTGGGTCCCATAAAGGACAGCTCCTCATCCTAGTGCAACGCCCTTAGAGATGGAGGGCACCAGCCATGAGCACTTGGGGCCCTGAGGCTCCATCCCGTTTAGTTGGAATTTTTTTGGAATTCAGAATCTTATTTGTATTTTTCCTTTTATAATTTTTAATTACAAAATACCATTCTCGTTAAAATTTTGAAAATTCAGTATATGCTGAAAATTCTCCACTCCCTCAAAGGCACGACAATGAACTGCTCCCCTCAGATGTTCTCCTCGGCATTCACAAAGTAGTTAACTATACAAAAATCAAACCGTTGATCTTTTCCCAGAAAATCCTACTGCTTTTCTCGTTTTGGCAAATCGTTGTGCAAATTTAAGGTCCTACAAGTCAAATTGATCATTTTTCTATTTTTATTTTTTTGGTGAGGAAGATTGGCCCTGAGCTCACATCTAGGCCAATCTTCCTCTATTTTGTATGTGGGATGCCACCACAGTGTGGCTTGATGAGTGGTGTGTAGGTCTGTGCCCAGGATCTGGATCTTTGAACCCTGGGCTGATGAAGCAGTGCATGCAAACTTAACCACTACACCACCAGACTGGCCCCATGAAGATTTTTTTTTAATACTTAAATACAAGTTTCATGGCAGAAGGATGTTTGGCTAACAGTTTTCTGAAGAACTTCCAGAACCTGAGGACTGTTTACTCGTCTGTCAGTCAAAGACCAAGTGCCTGTCCCAGCCAAGAACTGTGCTGGGGCACATACAGCTGGAAGAAGAGGGACATGCATGCACCATTTGGTGAGATACTGTGCTGGGGATGGGGAGGCAGAGGAAGAGGTTCTGGTGGGCAGGGTCCTGCCAAAGATCTTGCCACAGGTCTGGAGACTGGTCTGTGACAGGCACCCTGGCTGCCCACAGTTCCGATAAGGCCTAAGGAACTTCCTCCCAATCCGGAAGCCTCAGGAGAAAGCCAGTTGAGAAGGCGGTAGTCAGTCTCACTGGAGTCAGGGCAAAGCTCCATGCAGGCTGCATGCAGGTGAGAATTCCTCTAAGAGAGCAGATCTGCAGAAAGCAGCAAGAGACAAGTGCCTGCCGACAACAGAGCCCATGCGGCAGGGGGTGCTGGCAGGTCTCCAAGACAGCAGGAATCATTTAATTCCATGAAATCCTGCATGGAGATTGCCTAGTCCGGTGCCTATCATGAAAAGCATTCAGACCTTAGCTACGACGGTGATTCTTAACTCAGTGAACAAATCTTTCTTGCCTCCCTACTATGGACAATAAACCTACTGTTCTAGGAGCTGGGGATACAGCAGTGAACAAGAGACTCAAGCAGCGGCCTCAGGGGGCCTTCCTTCCAGTGGAGCAGACAGGAAATAACAAAACCAACAAGGAAAACATACAATCTGTTAGCTAGTGCGACGGAGACGTAAAGCAGGGCAGGGTGAGGGGGGAGCTTTTGGAGAAGGTGGTCACGTGACATTTGCACAAAGACCTGAAGGAGGGGTGTAGGTGCGCTGTGCTCACATCTGAAGGAAATCAGCGCGGGTTGGAGAGAAACCAAGGGACGGGGTGGTGGGTGGTGTGGGCGTCCTCTTCTGGTACCCCGATGCCCTCGGTGAAGCAGGACGTCAGGACAGAGCTTAGAGGAAGCATGGAGGAGGAGATGGCGGTTGAGGAAGAGGCGAGGGTGGGAAACAGTCACAGGAGGGGGTTGGCAGCCACGGTTGCAGCGCCCAGGGCCGGCTTCCTCTCGGGGCGCGTCTGGCCCGGACGAGGACGAGGACCGCGAGGGCATCGCGATGGGTGCCAGCCCGGGATGCCGCCGGCCCGCGTATCTGCAGACATGTGACCCCTCGCCACCCTGCACTGGCCACCAAACCATCCCTGCGCGTGCACACCTACGCATGCTCGTCTGAGCCCAGCACCAAACTCCACAAACAAGCACGAGGGGTTTCTGTACATTTGACGCCGTCGTGAAGCCTTCCAGAGTGGCCGCGCCCGTGCAGTTCACGCTGGTCCTCAATCCCTTATCTGAAACGCCTAGGCCGGGCAGGTTTTGGACTTCAGACCTTTCCAGATCGCAGGAGGGCATCGACCACGTACACATTTCTCCGGTATTCGGGAGAAGTGCGGCCTGTGAGCTTCTGCCCTGCCCCAGGGGAACCGCGGCCACCATCGCCGGGCAGGTGCCGGCACATGCGCGCTGGGGGGAGGGTGGTGCACTCATTTCACTAGGACATTCGCCAGAAGCAAATGAGCCGAGAGGGAGAAACGCATGCGCAGAGAACGTTAGAGGGGCGCAAACTCAGGTTGAGGCAGAAGCGCATGCGCAAGCGCAGTAGGTGTTGAGGGAAGTCGATGAGCTGACGGCTTGCGCAGAACACACAGCCGAGACGCAGGCGCAGTGGCGCACGGAGCGGCGAGACTCCCACGCGGAGGGCGGCCGAGGCGCAGGCGCAGGCGCAGGGGGCGTTAAGAGGTGTCGGGGCCGTGAGCGGGTCGCCTGAGTCCGAGGCCGTAAGAACAGCTGCTGTTCATCGTCCATCCCTCCCTTTCTGCAGTTCTGTGGCCGAAAAGCCGCTTACTCCTTACTCCGCCGAGCCTGGACCCCATCTCTGCAGACCAGAAGGGAGCTTGGGCCGAGGTCACCCCGGCCCACGCCCTGCCTCCGCATCTGCAGGTCCCAGCCGGCGGGTCTCATCACCTTGTTCCAGACTCCCCGGAAGTTCCGGCCCTGCGCCCCCCGTCCCCTCCCTCGCTGCCGCCTCCGGAGTGAATCTGCGGGTTCCTGCCTGTCTCCCGCTCCGACCGCCGCCGTCGCCCTTTCTGGCCCCTCTGCCCGGCCTCCCCTTTCCTCCATCTGGCGCCCCTGCCGCCACCGGGGCCCGGGCGGCCCAGTCCCTGGGAAGCTCCTGTCCCTGGGCACTGGTTGAAGGCGTAGCCCTCAGATTCTGCACGGACATCCCCACCCTCCTTCAGTCAAGGTGTCCCCACCCATTCCCCGGAGGTGGGGCAGAATTGGGAGAGACCGAAAGGCAGACCTACCAGTCTCTGGAGCGCTCGCATCTGTCCGACTTGGCCGAGCTAGTGACTTGGAATGCCGAGAAGATAACCCGTCTCGGCTTGCTGCCAGGGGATCCATTGCGTGAGAGGCTCGCCCCGCCTATAGTCGGGGCGCGTTCGGAGGTGAGAAACCGTAGGGTCCACTTGGCTGGATTAATCTTTTATTTCTCAGGGCTTCTCGTGGAACAGGAGTTGGATAAGGGCCAAACCGGAACCAGACTTGCCAAAGATGCTGTTTATGGTCATGGAAATAGACCTGAGAGTGACCTTAGGAAGTCATCTGAGCGGAGACTGACAGGACATGCCCCAGGATGGATGCTGCAGTATCGCTGTTGCTCGAGCTTGGTTTTTGTCTGATGTTTGCTGCTCTGAACGTTTAAAAATCTGTAGAGACCCCGTGCATTCTTAAGGAAAAATACAATAAGTAAAATGTTAGCAGTTGCTAATTGCATGCTTTTCTGCGTTTACTGAGACGATCGGATGGGCTTGTACTTTACTCCGTTTAACAGCTCAGTTACATCCATAGTTTCTAGTGATTTCGAAGGTTCCTTGAATTCTTGGGGTAAACACGACTTGTCATAATGTTGTAATTGTTGCTATCAACACACTGTTGGTTTCTGTTGCTAATATTTTGTTTAGATAGATTTATTTTTTTCAAAACAACTATTGTTTTTTTCGTCTCTTTAAAAAATCTTTGGAGAAATAATGGACTAATAAATGGTGCTGGGGCAGTGGATTCTCTCTCTGGGGAAAAATGAAATTGGATTTCTACCTCACCTGGTACATAAAAATCATTCCAGGTGCATACAAACTAATTTGAAAAGCACACTTTAAACATTTTAGAAGAAAATAATGAATGTTTTTATAACCTCAGGATAAACCGTACAGGTTTCTTGTGAAGATTTAAAGTCATTAAAATTAAAAATCTGTGTTAAAAGACACCATAAGAAGATGAAACCAAAAGCTACCGACCAGGAGCAGGTGTCCACAAGCATATGACCAACAAAGTGTGAGTATTTAGAATATATAAAGAATTCCTACATATTCATAAAGAAAAGGAAAGGAGCAAAGGCTATGAATGGGGAACTTACAGAAGAGAACTGAAGTGGCCAAAAAAACGAAGGAAAAGGTGCTCCGGTGTATTAGTGATGGGGAAATGCAAATGAAATCCACAAGGGGGGGCTGTTTCCCACTCAGCGGGTTGGCACTTTGATTCTGGCAGTACCAAGGTGGGAAGAATCAGTTGGGATGCTCACCTACTGTTGATGAAAATGTAAATTTGTGCAGCCATGGGGAGAGCAATTTGGGGTATCTAGGAAATTGAAGTTGCAAATGCCTGGTGACCCAGCAATTCCTGAAGTTCCACTCCTGGGCTTTGCCTTAGAGAAACTCTTCATCTCATGCCCAAGAACCTCTCTTCATAAATGCAGCATTGCCTGTAATACCGGAAAACTGTCAACAACTCAAATATCAATCATGAGGAAAATGGAGAAACAAACTAGTAAACGCTAGAATGCCCCTCATCAGTGAAAAGCAATGAACTTGAGGAACGGTATCGGTGTAAGGGAAGCAAAGCTGTGTGAATAAAGTTGCAGAAACGTGCATAGATGGTAAAGCCTTTATAGTTTGGAAATACACAAAACCACACCTATGTCTTATGTCGAGTAGGAATAAATAGGTATGTGGTAAAAGCTTGAGGGAGTACCTGGGGTGATAAGTACCAAATTCAGAATTGGGTTTAATGTTCTGAGTCCAGGACCTGGCCAGGCTGGGGTGCCCCCCCCCCCCCCCCTCCCCCCCCCCCCCCCCCCCGGTCCCCCGCCCGCTATTAATTATTATCCTTAAGCCAGGAAGCTTGAGGTGTCTGTTCGGCAGACATTAACTGGGAGTTTAACCTTGAGTCTGAAAGCCGTGGTTGTATTTGTGGCAGCTGGTGCTGATTTCTGCTCCCCTCACGACCCTCACGTGGGTAGGTTCAGCCTCCTTTACGGAGGAGTCCCTGAGACTCCACAAGGTCAAGCATGTGCCGTGTCAACCCACTGCAAAAACCCTCCAACCCTCCTGGAAGTCGGAGCTGGTCTTTCCCAGAACTCCCAGTTCAAGGGCAGACCCTGCGGGTTGGGGCCCCTGGTGGCTTAGCCCCAACAGCGCCCCCAAACCACACATGAGTTGGGGGGAGTGTCAAAAGACCCTCCAGCCCTGGGCTTCTCGCGTTGGAGTCTCGGTTTCGCGGGTGAGAAGGCAGAAGTGGCGGGCAGGGGAAGAGGGGTAACCTGCCCACAGCTACCAGCTGCTCAGGGACTGCGTGGCCCGAGGCCAGTCGTGGGTAGTGATCCTCCCCTCTCGCCGTGGGAGCCCACGTCCCCACGTGGGCTAGGGCATCTCACTCTGCAGATGGGGAAATTGATGCCAGAGCGGGCGGGGATCTGCTCCTGGCACTCAGCAGGAAGCACGGAGGAGGGCAGCTCACGCTAAAAATAACACAGTGTAGCCGGGTGGCCAAGACCCCACCGGGTCCGCACCCCACCCGGGAGCCGGCTGGCTCTGCTGCGCCCACCCCCGCGGAAACGGCGGGGCCGCCTCCCCGACCCGGCGGGTCCCAGAAAAATGCATCCGCCCGTTACCCGGGCCTGCGGATCCGGGGTCGACACGAGGGCGTCCCAAGGATTTGGCCTCCGGACCCGCGGGTCCCATCAGGCCGCCCGGGCCCCGCCCCGGTGGATTCCTGGGACTTGCCCAGCCCCATCGCCAAGACCGGCTGCAAGGGGGCGACAAAGCCGGGCCCTGCAGGATTCGGCACGCCGCACACCGCCTCCTCCGGAGGGCTCCATTGTGACAAGGACACAAAGAGGCCTGGGCCACTGCTTCCCCAGGTGTGACGCTTCACGGGAGGAGCTGCCTCCACAGCCCCTGGGACCCGAGTCCTGGCCGGAGCCCCGGGCCCAGGCGTCCTCTGCTCCACCCGCCTGGGAGTGACTTCACCTCCTCTGCCCTGCAAACCTAGCTGGTGCCAGGGCAGGGGGGCCAGGGCATCCAGCCTCACCCTCCTTCTGCCTGCTGTGTACCTCCCCTCTCTGCTCCTTGAGGGGTAGGACCCAGGTCTGGGCAGGTGCCTTCCCCTTGGAGCTGGGGCTCAGGCTGGACCCCAGGCCCCTGGCCTCTCCTCCAGGGCTCAGCCCAGCAGCAGGCCTGTCCATCACTGGGCTGAGTGGCAGGTGGGCCGCTACTGCACATTGGGGTACCTAGCATGTGACCACTCGTGGGCTAAGCTGCTCAGTCTGCCCCCTGCCTCTCTGAGCCTCAGTCTCCTCATCTGTCAGCTGTGGTTTCGAGGAAGTGCTGCAGGGTGAGAGCAGCTTGTTGCTCCCTGTGGTTCAAGGCTACCCCAAGGCCCTTCCTCCTTGCAGCCTTTCCTGTTCCTCCCACTTGGACCAGCATCTTTGCCCCACACCAGGAGCCTCCCCTGGGGGCATCAGAATAGAGGTCATAAGGCCTGCTGACCTTGGGCACCAGGCTGCGAGGGTGAGTGGTGAGCCACAGGTCTGGCTGTGGTGGACCCCAACGGGCTTCTGTCATTCTAGCAGTTACTTTGTCTCCAAGCCTTGACTGCTCACCTGTAAAATGGGGACATCATAACAACTGACCTGCCCACTGCCCAGGCGCTGGGCCCTCAGGCCCCTGTTGCATACTTTTTATTTCTCTGCTGAGAACGTGTTTCTTTCCACGAATTTGAGAATATTTGTATTTGGTACATTGAGCCTGGTTGGAAGAGCTGCTTTGTCTGAGAGGTCCTTTGTATAGGTTATTTCAGGGCTGGATCTGTGGACTGCCTTTTCTCTAGAGAGGTGGTAGATTTTCTTAATCTTTGTGGGTTATTTATTTATTTAAGGTGCACTTTTTTTGCTGAGGAAGATTGGCCTGGAGCTAACATCTGTTGGCAGTCTCCCCCTTTTTTTTTTTTCTCTCCCCAAAGCCCCAGTACATAGTTGTATATCCTAGTTATAGGTCCTTCTAGCTCTTCCATGTGGGATGCCACCACAGCATGGCTTGATGAGCGGTGAGTAGGTCTGTGCTCAGGATCCAAACGGGGGAACCCCAGGCTACTGAAGCGGAGTGTGTGAACTTAACTGTTCACCCACGGGGCCAGCCCCCGTGTTGTGTAATTTTGGATGGAGTCCTGGACAGTTTACTCATTATGTTGTGAGACTCTGGTTTCTATTGAAATCTTCTGCAGAATGTTCATTTTTCTTAAAGATTTTATTTTTTTCCTTTTTCTCCCCAAAGCCCCCAGGTACATAGTTTTGTATTCTTCGTTGTGGATCCCTCTAGTTGTGGCATGTAGGATGCCGCCTCAGCGTGGTTTGATGAGCAGTGCCATGTCCACGCCCAGGATTCGAAGCAACGAAACACTGGGCCGCCTGCAGCGGAGCGCGCGAACTTAGCCGCTCGACCACGGGGCCAGCCCCCATTTTTCTTTTTCTGTTGCTTAATCAAGCCTTCGAGACAGTGAAGATCAGACTGCACATTCTGTCTCGCCTTTTGTCGACAGTTCTAGTCTTGGTGGAGTTTCCATGCATTTGTGCTGTTTGTGTCCAGACGCCACTCAGGAGTCATTCTGGGAGGAGAGTCTCTTCTCTACCCTCCCCATAGGTAAGGTGTATAAGATACCTACTCATAGAACTTTCTCCCCTTTCTGACAGCACCCAATCTGGAACTGCCTTGGACCCTTGTCAAAAGCACCCATTAGAACCCGATCTGATCATAGTTTCCTTGTACCACCCTCTTATGGAGATACCCTGCGCTTCCGCATGGTTTGTGTTCTCCCACGTGGCAACGAGTGATAAACTCAGTGTGGTCAAGTGCAGGTGTGGTGCAGGTGTTCCTTGGCTGAAGGGCGTGACTGACCTCTTATCACATAGTGATGATGATGATGATCACAAACACGCGCACAGAGCTCCATTGTACCAGGAGCCGTGCTAAATTCTTCACATACGTTAATCTGTGTTCAGTCCTCACAAGGACTCTGAGAAGCAGGTACTGTTGTGTCCCCTGTTTTGCAGATGGGGGAACCGAGGCGAGCAGAGGATTAATCCCTTGTCCCAGGTCACCCAGCTGGTGAGTTGTTGGAGCGAAGATGTGGACCCAGGTGGTCTGGCATGAGTTCATATCCTGAGCTGGGTCCAAACTAGGCTTCGAGGCCTGGGCAGAACTTGGCTCCTGCCCTGCCTTCCTCCGTGTAGGTTGTGGAGGTTGTCAGGGGGTAGTGGGGAGGGGGACAAGGTGCTGGGCAGCCCCACGCAGGCCTGGGTGCAAGAGTGGTGCCTGTCCTCTGGGCAGTGGCCCTCAAGCCCAGGAAGCCATGTTTGCACATGGCTGATGGGGCCAAGGTGAACCCCTGACACCCACGGGGCCCACCCTGACCCCTCTCCCAGGGGAGAGACTTGGGGTTGATGGATACTGGCCTGTGTGCACAGGAAAGGTGGACAAGGGTGTGTACACTCAGGAGCCAAGAGGTGACCCCTTTTGCCCTGGACACAGGGGAGGATGTCTGGGAAAGAGGGGGCAGCAAGTAGAGAGAGAAGCAGAAATGGGCCAGAGCTGCCAGGGAGGAGGGGGCGAGGAGAGGAAGAGGGAGAGGGAAAAACAGCAGGGGAGAGGAGATGACATCTACACACACACACACACACACACACACACACACACACACACGACGGAGGGGAGGAGGACAGAGGCTGCCCTGGGTCCTGACCTCCCGCAGATCCTACCTCAGTGGGTCCTGGGCCAGCTGCTCCTCCCGTTCTCAGTCACCAGGTCACGCCCGGAATGTCGCTCAGGCCCTTTGTCTGCATATTCGTCTGGGTGGGTCTCTGCTTCTGCCTGGGGGAGTGGGTGGCACCTGTTGCCCCCTGCACCCAGGGGTGGCACAGACCTCAGGGGACCCTGGCCTGGGACCAACTTCTACATCAGCCAAGGGCCCAGCCCACACCAGGGGGCCCGCAGGGGAGCCCCAGGCAAATGGTACTCTCAGGACCCAGAAGAAGCTGTTCCAGCGGCTCAGGACCTTTTACAGCAGGTCCCGGGGATGTGATTCCCTCAATCCTCTGACCTGCTTTTCTCCTGCAAATGGTCCCCACAGCCAGGCCAGTAGCGACTCGTTTTATTTATTTGCTTTGTTTATTTTACGAGAGGGAGGCAGAATGATGATTTGTGAAGAGCTGAACTCAGACAGACCCAGGTTTAGGATCTGGCCGACTCACTAGCTCTGTGACCCTGGGCAAGTCACTTCACCTCCCTGAGCCTTTGTCCCCTACAGCACTCACGAAGGATCTGCAGCACGTTCTGGGGCCACGCCCAGTGCCAGTAGCAGCAGCACCCAGCAAGCTGGCCCTAGGAGGGCACGGGATGGTGGCTTCTGACCTCGACCCTGCCCTGCGTTCAAGTTCCCGCCGGGCCCCGCCCTTGTAGCCTGTCCCGCCCCTCTAAGCCCCGGCCCCGCCCGTTGCACCGAAGTTCTCGGATTCCTGCAGACCTGGATGCGGCGGCGTCGGGAGACCCCAGAGCTGCGGTGCGAGGTGGGTCTGCTGCGGGCAGCGGGCCCAGAGCGAGGTGGGCGAGCTGCTGGGGATGGGCGGGGGGCGACGGGGGACGACAACGCGAGGGGCTGCTCAGGAATCCAGTGGCGCAGGGCGCCTCCCACAGGGATCTCGATTCCTCACAAACCATGTCCCCATCCAGGTCCCCGCCGTCCTCAAGGCCTGCGGCCGGTGGACCGCAGTCTGGGTGATGTCCCTACTCTTAGACCCCAGGATTCGGGGCAAGCGGCTTCCGGGGGTGGGGGCCGGGTTCTGCCCGGAGCAGGTTCGCGAGGCCCCTGGGTGAGGGGTGGTCTGGGGCCGCTCTGCGGCAGGGGGCGCCAGGATGCGAGAGGATGCTGCGCACCCAGAATTAACCGAGACTTTCTCTGAGAACCAACTAGAACCCCTGGGGTCCCTCTAGGGATGCGAACGCCACAGGTAGGGGATGGGGTAAGGCCTGTCCTCAGATGTGAGAAACCCCGCACAGCACTATAGTCCCCCTCAGTGGGTGCAGCCCCCCATGGTGCGCACTTGGAAACCCCAGTCCCTCAGGACCTCCGGTCCCCTAACCCACTCCCCGCCACCCAGACAGGGTGCCCCCCGGACCCGGCTTCTCTCTGCGCTGCTCCCGGTTAAATTCCCTGGGGAGGAAAAAAAAGCAAACAAATTCTCCCGGAGGAGAAGCCCTGAGTCTAATGAGCATTTCGGCTTCTCACTGAGAAATTCTTCACCGAGTTCTTCCGGGCCAGCGCTGATGGAGGGAGAGAAGGCGCCCAGGGTTTGGGCAGGGGGATTCGGGGAGAGCAGTGAGCAGGGGAGGGGACGGCCCACCTTGGTGGCGGCCCCTCTGCACAGCTTGTTGGCTTCCTCTCAGACCAGCAAGGGGGCATTTAACCCATCTGGCTCAGACCCCCTGGAGGGGAGACAGATTGTGCCTCTGCTGATGCCCTGGACCCCTACCCTATTGCTGGGTTCTCTGAAGCTGGGACCCTGACTGCTGCTCTGTGTCACCTGCAGGCCCACTCGGTGCGTGCCCTCTTCAGTGAAGGTGCTGGCTCAGGCCAGGCCCACAGTACCCTTCATGGCCCCACAGGCCCTCTGCTGCCTCGCTGCGGCCCTGCAGAGGAGGCTGCCCATCCTGGCCTGGCTGTGCAAGTGCTGTGTGCTGTGGCTGAAGGTGGACTTAATGGCCAGGTTCTAGGTGGAGCTCAAGGTCATACCCCAGGTGCTGGCCTGTGCTGAGGGGCCTGACTTCTGCCCCAGGTGAGATGTCTGCCCTGCTGCTGGCCACATGCTCTGCCCATGGCCTGACCCCACTATGGGCCTCAGTGTCCACCCAGAAGCCGAGGAGAAATGCACAGTATCCCCTCCAGACAGTGGGGCACCCAGGGCTCCAGCCCCATCTGGCCAAGAAGCCTCAGTTTACAATTTGGAGCATGTGACACATGCCCCTATACCTGCTTTTGTCACACTTGTCACACACAGGCATTGAGCTACTTCTGGATTGTGTGAGGGGGCCAGCGGGATGACCCACCGTGGCCTTAAGAACGCTTCCTCAGACTCACACACTCACACAGAGGCACACAGGCCTTTGTGCTCCCGCAGGTGTCACCCAGGTGGTACCAGATGGGTACGGGAAGAAAAGAGGTCCCCTGGTCATTGCAGGTCACACTTGTGGGTGATAGAGGGTGAGCATTTACCCTGCCTGTGTGCGCTGGTGTGCCCAACGTACCCAATGGACACACAGACCCCTGTGCTCAGATGTCTACACCAGGGATGCCATGGGCGTGCCGTATGCTTCCTGGGGGCTCATCGCTTTCTCTCCCCAACAGTCTGGCCTCTACTCTGCCTTCATGGGTGCTTCGTGTAGGTCTTCCTGGCACCTCCTGGATGTGTCTCTGGCCCCCGTGGCCATCATGTCCCTCCCGGTCTCCTCCTACGCCTCCCGTGAGCCCGCCTGTGCTGTGCTGCTGGTCTTCCTGTGGGGCTGCGTGCAGTGAGCCCTGGGGCTCCTGCTCTTGGGTGAGACCCTCAGGCCTTCCTGCTGTGGCGGGGACTGTAGTTCTGCTCTTCTTGGGGCCCTGAGGCACCTGCCTCCTGGGGCTGCCCCTGCCCTCAGCATTTCCTTCTTTGCATTCCAAGCACTGTCCCTGTGTGTGTGTGTGTGTGGTGGGGGTGGAGGTGCCCTCACCCCTCAGCCCCCCCCCACATTCTGCTGAGAGGCCAGGACACTTGGAGAAGCGCCCAGATCCTCAGACCCCAGCCTCCTGTTCCTGCTCTCCAGACCAGCCCAAACAGGGCGTGTCACCACTGGCCCTTAGACCCAGTCCCACCCACACCCCATCTCCCAGCCCACATCCACCCATGTCCTCTGAGACAGAGCAGAGCCGTGACCACTCAGTATTTCCTCCTGGCTGACGGGGGTCCCTGCTGGATATCATGTCCTGCCCCGTCAGTCATTAAAGGTTTCACCTCCACTGCTACCATCACCATTGGCTTCGGGCAGATCAGGGTGGGCTCGCTGTTGGCACCAGGGCACCCGCTGGATAGAGGACCAAGGCCGGGTCCTGGTATCTGTCAGCCAGTCGATGTCCTGCTGTTCCAGAGCTTGAACATGGGGTGCTCACGTGGGTCTCCATGAATAAAATGACCCCTCGGCGCAGATTTTGGGGGAGGGTCAGATTGCATAACAGGTCATTTGGGAACTGGTGATGACAGCCCCGCTCTGGGTGGAGTCTCCCCCTAGTGGGCTTGGTTCCCTCGCTGAGTGGTTCTGTTCCGCTGCCTCTGCTGCACACTCAGCCAGCAGCCGTCACAGGCCCCGAGCATCCTGCCAAACTTCCACGAGCAAACGACTCCCCCACTTCAGGAGGTAAATAAGGATGTTCCGCTGTTCTAGCTTCTTCACAGGGTTTTACGTAATTCTAGCAACGGTCACAGCTACAATGTCTGCAAGTGGAATGAGCATCTGCAATGCTCATTTAGCCAGATGATTTCATTTTTATGTTTTCCTCTAATTTCTGTTGACTGTGTTTCAAATGCCCTGCTTCTTTACGTTTCTGTTTAAACCTCTACAAGAAGCACTAGGTCAGTGATCATCGGATGTCTGAGGCCATCATTGGTTCTCCTCTCCCTGGGCCTGACGTTCCTGGGGGGCAGGAGCTGTCTTGCTCCTGACTGTGGCCGCCCAGCGCTGTGCTTGGTACAAAGCAGGTCAGTGCTCAGGTGGGTGTGCAGAGTGGACCCGAGCTGCATTGTACTAATTGATGCCATAGGGCCCCTGCGTCATGACTTGGTGTCCCCACCCGGGCCTCTCCAAGGCCTGGTCACCATGGCCAGGCTCTGCCCCATGCTGGCCTATGACAGTCTTCCCTGACGGCGGGCAGTGAGCAGATCAAGGCCTGGAGGAGATGTGTGTGTGAGAATCAAGCAGCTGACATGTCTTCCCTCTCGCTCTGTGCTGGGGCTGGATTCACACTTTCCCGGTGCTCATTTCTCACCACACCCCTGGGGGCAGGTTTCTCACCATCTCCATTTAGGGAGGAGGGAACCCTTAGAAAGGTGGGGTGAGTGCGATTTGTATATTATGTGCACGCACATGTCATGGGGGGCTTGGCAACTGCTGTTTCCTGGGAAGGCCTGTCCTTTATTCTGGAAACAACATCCTTCCTTTTCAGTGTCAAGAATGCTCCTTGATACGATCATAGTGAGGGTAGAGGGCAGCTTCTTTATGCATTCGTACTTGGTGACCCTAGGCCTCCAAAGTCATTGAACCCTGACTGTATCATGACAGCCATTGGAGAGCCCCTTGGCTGGGGTGGGGTGGGGGCCCTCCTGACCTTCCCAGGACAGAAGTGGGGAGGTGGGGGTTGCAGGTGTCACCTGGCTAAGTAGCCGGGACTTCGGTGGCACCAGCACCACAGGCACCTTGGCCCTGGTGAGTGGTGTGCTCCCAGGGGAGCGTATTGTGGTCAGTGATGGTCATGTGAACTGAAGTGGGACAACGATTGGCATCAAGAACAGGTGCACAGCTTTGTGACAAATCCGGATGTCTTTGTATTTGTATTTGCTCACTCGTGGAAGGCACATTAAAGCCTGATGGATTTTTAAAATTTTTTTTTAAATTCTATTAATTTTATTTTTTTTAAAGATTTTATTTTTTTCCTTTTTCTCTCCAAAGCCCCCCCAGTACATAGTTGTGTATTCTTTGTTGTGGGTCCTTCTAGTTGTGGCATGTGGGACGCTGCCTCAGTGTGGTTTGATGAGCAGTGCCATGTCCGCGCCCAGGATTCGAACCAATGAAATCCTGGGCTGCCTGCAGCGGAGCTCGCGAACTTAACCACTCGGCCACGGCGCCAGCCCCAGCCTGATGGATTTTAATAGACACACACCCTGCACCATCACTGCAAAGTACTGAATTTCCCATGATCCTCGTTTCTCTGCCTGCTGGCCATGCTGACCCGCATTTGTGTCTGTTGTCTGATAGAACGTTTAGGGTTGGATTCAGGGTCAACAAAGAGCTCTTTACAAACACTGTGGATTCTTTTCCGTTGTCTCCTAAGGCGTCTGTCATGTCTGGAATCCACTCCAAAGGTGAGGAGGAGAGTCCCTTCAGTACCTATGAAATGGACTCCTCACAAGTTTATAGTTTTAAAACTGGGAATCTGCAAAATCAAATTCTTCATGATTCCAAACTGTTTATCTTTTAATATTTTGGTTTTTCACAAACTAATGCTTAAGAAAGAGGTACTATTAATTGTTAAAATCAAAGATGACTTTGAGGTGATCTTTAGGGCTGGAGCAGTGATGGATGTGGGTCCACCTTCACATTCAGGGTATGGATCCGTGTGACACAAACTGACAATCTTTCCGTTTGATGACTTCCCCGTGTCCCCTCCCCCTGAACGATGATGATTCTTTCCTGACACTTGTCAATATGGGTTTTTTTTTTTTTTAAAGATTTTATTTTTTCCTTTTTCTCCCCAAAGCCCCCCAGTACATAGTTGTATATTCTTTGTTGTGGGTTCTTCTAGTTGTGGAATGTGGGACACTGCCTCAGCGTGGTTCGACGAGCAGTGTCATGTCCACGCCCAGGATTCGAACCAACGAAACACTGGGCCGCCTGCAGCGGAGCGCGCGAACTTAGCCGCTCGACCACGGGGCCAGCCCCTGTCAATATGGGTTTTTAAACCTTTTGCCTTTTTCTAAAAATTAAAACATGGACATCCTCGTGAGTATTTCAGGATTTCCTGCCACCCAGTTCGTTAGCTAATAGAATTCCTCTGGGTTTCATTGCCCTAGTTCAGATCCTTTAAAGTGAGTGAACGAGATTCTGTGCTCCTTTCTGGGGGTTACGTTCTGTGTTGACGACGCACAATGCTGTCTTTTAATCATGGGAACAGTTTTAGTGAGAAATGGTTCACATACAAGTCACACTTGAAGGCATGCAATTCGTGGTTTTTTTTTTTTTTTAAAGATTTTATTTTTTTCCTTTTTTCTCCCCAAAGCCCCTCTGGTACATAGTTGTATATTCTTCGTTGTGGGTCCTTCTAGTTGTGGTATGTGGGACGCTGCCTCAGCGTGGTTTGATGAGCAGTGCCATGTCCGCGCCCAGGATTCGAACCAACGAAACACTGGGCCGCCTGCAGCGGAGCGCGCGAACTTAACCACTCGGCCACGGGGCCAGCCCCGCAATTTGTGGTTTTTTAATATATTCACAGAATTGTGCAACATCAGCACAGTCGATTCTGGAAGCTTTCCACCATCCCTCTAAAGAAACACCCTCCTCGTTAGGAGACAGTCCCATTTCCCCCAGCCCCTAGGGCCTAGGCAAACACAAATCCACTTTCTGTTTCTATGGATTGGCCCGTTTTGAACATTCTGTATAAATGGAATCACACAGTGTGTGACCTTCTGTGTCTGGCTCCTTTCCCTCAGCGTAATGGTTTCAGGGTCCATCCGTGTTGTGGCGTGTGTCAGCCCCTCATTGCTTTGATTGCTGAATAATATCCATGGTGTGGCTGTAGCACGATGTATTTCTCCTTTCCTCAGGTGAGGGACATTTGGGTTGTGCGCACTTTGTGGCTTTTATGACTGTGGCTGCTGTGAACATTCCTGCACAAGTTTCTGCGTGGACATCTGCTTTCATTTCTTTTGGGCGCACACCTGGGAGCGGAACTGCTGGGTCAGATGGTCACTCTCTGTGTCCCTGTTTGGATGCCAGGAGGACCTTCTCCAAAGCGCCTGCACCGTTTCCCGTTCCTGCAGCAGCGTGTGAGGGTCCCAGTTCCTCCACGTCCTCACCCACACTCACCGTCTGTCTTTGATTCTAGCCATGCTGTGGGTGTGAAATGGCTTCTCTCTGTAGCCTTGATCGGTATTTCTCTGACAGCTGATGATGTTGGACATCTTTTCAAGTGCTCAATGGCCATTTGTGTGTCTTCTTGGAGAAATGTCTGTTCAGCTCATTGGCCCACTTTTAAATTGGGTTGTCTTTTTATAACTGAGTTGCTACTGTCCTTTATATATTCTAGGTATGTTTCTTATCAAATATACGATTTACAAATTTGTCTCTCTGTTGTGGATCATCTTTTCACATTCTTAATGGTGTCCTTTGAATCCCAAAAGTTTCTCATTTTGCTGATGTCTAATTTATGCACGATAGAGTCTTACTAGATGGAAATGATTCTCACATCCTCATCAATGTTTTGGTTATCTGAGTTAGAAGCCAGCTGTCAAAGGGTCAGGGCAAGATTTGAATTAGTTCATTTCAAGATTTGCTATAGATCCAAAAGAACTCGTCAGGGAAGATATTAACTATCAAATATTTCTTTATTATCCTTTTAATGCTCATGGGATCAGTAATCATAGCCCCTCTCTCATTTCTGATATTAGTAATTTGTGTTTCTTTTTTTTTTTCTGAGCTAGCCTGGCTTGAGGTTTATCCGTTTTTTAAAATATTTTTTAAGAGCTAGTTTTGGTTTTATTGATTTCTCTATTGATTTTCCTGTTCCAGTGTCATTAATTTCATTTTTCTTTTTGAGGAAGATTACCCTGAGCTAACATCTGCTGCCAATCCTCCTCTTTGCTGAGGAAGACTGGCCCTGAGCTAACATCCATGCCCATCTTCCTCTACTTTATATGTGAGACACCTACCACAGCATGGCTTGATGAGCGGTGCATAAATACCCATCAGGGATCCAAACCAGTGACCTCCCGCCGAAGTGGAACGTGCGAACTTAACCACTAGGTCACTGGGCTGGCCCCTAAGTGTCATTAATTTCTGTGGTAATTTTTATTATTTCCTTTCTTCTGTTTGCTTTAGGCTTCCTTTGTTCTTCTTTCTCTAGCTTATTGTGTCAGATCTTTTCTTTTTTTTAAAGATTGGCACCTGAGCTAACATCTGTTGCCCATCGTCTTCTTTTTTGATTTTTCCTTCTTCTTCTCTCCAAAGCCCCCCAGTACATAGTTGTATATTGTAGTTGTAGGTCCTTCTGGTTGTGGCATGTGGGATGCTGCCTCAGTATGGCCTGATCAGCAGTGCCATGTCCGCGCCCAGGATCTGAACCAGCAAAACTCTGGGCCACTGAAGTGGAGTGGGCGAACTTACCCACTCAGCCATGGAGCCAGCCCCTTTTTTTCTAATATGTGCATTTACTGCCATAAATTTCCCTCCAGGTTCTGCTTTCACTGCATTCCACACATTTTTATTAGTTGTGTATTCATTTTCATTTTGTGGAAAATATTTGCAGTTTCTCTTGAGACGTCTTTTTTTTCATCCATCTATTGTTTAATCTGCAAATATTTTGGGGTTTTCCAGCTATCTTTCTGTTTTTGTTTCCTACTTTAATGTCATTTTTGGTCTGAGAACATACTTTATTTGCTTTCTGTTGTTTTAAATCTGTTGAGGTGTGATTTTTCTTTTTTACCTGGAATGTGTGCTATCCGGTGAATATTTCATGTGAATTTTTGTTTGTTTGTGTTTGCTGAGGAGGATGGGCCCTGAGCTAACGTCTGTGACAATCTTCCAAATTTGTATGTGGGATGCTGCCACAGCATGGCTTGATGAGTCATGTGTAGGTCTGTGCCCAGGATCCGAACCCATGAACCCTGGGCCACTGGAGTGATGTGTGGGAAGTTGACCACTACACCATGAGGCGGGCCCCTTCTGTGAGCTTTGGAGCCTGGGTGTTCTGCTGTGTTGGATGCGGTGTTTTATGAGTGTCACTGAGCTCCAGTAGATGGGTGGCACCGTCCAGTCCGTCCTTCCTGAGGTTCTGCCTGCTGCGTCTGTCAGTCACTGAAAGAGCGGTGTTTAGTGCTGTCGTGGGGAGTTGTCTGGTTCTGTGTCCATCCACTGTGATAGTGGATTTGTCTATTTCTGGTTGCAGTTTTATCGGTTTTTCCTCACATATTTTGATGTTCTGTTGTTAGAGGCGTGTATGTTAAGGACTGTCATGTCTTCTTGGAGAAGTGACCCCTTTCACATCATGGAATGCCTCTTTGTCCCTGAGAATTTCCCGTGTTCTGAAATCGGCTTGTCTGGAATTAACACAGCTCCTCTAGCTTTCCTTGGATGTGTGTTAGCCTGACTTAGTCTTGTCCTGTCCTTTACTCCTAATCCAGCTGTGTCTTTACAACGAAAGTGGGTTTCTTCTGGACAGCATGTAGTTCGCTCTTATTTTTTCATATTAGTCTGAAATCTCTCTTACTGGCTGCATTGAGACCATTCCTATTTAAAGTGATTATTGAAATAATCGGATTACTATCTACCATATTTCTAACTGGTTCTATCCATTTCTTTTGATCTTCCCTTTTTTGTCTTGCACTTTTAAAATTATTTTTTGCCTTCTATAGTTTTAACTGAGCATTTCATATGATTCCACTTTTTCTTTTAGTGTGTCAATTAGATTTCTTTACGGTTTTTAAATGGTTTCCATAGAGCTTACAATTTAAATTTACAACTAACCTCACTTCACTTTGAAACGACACTGTTTCTTCATGGTTAATGCGGGTCCCTATGACAGAGTCCTCCCGATTCCTCCCTCCCATCCCGTGTAAAATGGCGCCACTTGTTCATGAACTATTATCACCAAGTGTATTTTACAATGATTATTTTGAACAAGATGAACCTGTTAGATCAGTTTAGAATAAGAAAAACTGAGCACTGTTTTATTTTTCCTTTGATTATTCCTTCTTTAAGTTCCCTACATCCATTAGCTGAGTTTTCCTGTGGGTGGGGAAAACCCAGCCCTGAGCCCATTTCAGGAAGAGATGGGAAACCCCTTCTTAGACAGTTTGGCTGAGCTTTTGCTTTTTAACATCATTCTGGAAGCGTGTTCTAATGGCGGAACAACTGTTGCTGCCAAGAGCATCTCCGGGAGCGCTGCCCAGAAGGTGTCCCAGGGAGGGATGGGTCTCTGCTGGACACGGGTCCCCTGCCCCCTCCGCCCCAGCCTGCCCCCTCCACCGCTGCCTAGAAGCCCCAAGGTGAGGAGACAGACCTGAACCCTCTAACCGGGCACCTGCTGTCTGAAGATCGGAGTCCAACTCCGAGTCCAAACCCTCCTCGGCCCCCGGGACCCCTGCAGGAAGCCCAGGGGCCGCCGCCTCCTCCTCCTGCTCTTCACTCTCCTCCGACCTCTCGCAGGTACCCTCATGGTTCCGTCCATTTCACAGTCGCGGGTTCTCGGCTGGGACTGAGTCAGGCGGCACCTAGAGGGCGGCCGGGGATGTGGGCGGACCTGCCGGCCGCATGGACCAATCCTATGTGGCGGGCCGCGGACAGGCGCCCCCCGCAGCCAGTAGAGACGCGCTCCGCGTGGCGGTCGCCCGGGCAACCCCGGGCTGTTGGTCGCTGCGGACTCCGCCGCTGGACTGCACTGACCTTGAGCCTGCTCCTGGCCACGGCGCAGAAAGGCGCGCGCCACGGGCCAGACGCAGGGCTGGGCGCCTTGCAGGCGCTTGTTCCCCCTGCCGCCCACGTGGGTCCAGCAGCGCCTGCCTTCCGCGAACTGGGGACCCTGCCTGACTCCAGAGCTGTGCTTAGTCCCTGCGCTAAGGGGTGGGGCAGCTCTGCAGGAGCATCCCACAGGAGGGCCTGGGGGACCTTGCAGAGCCAGCCAGCCACCTCTCTGGAGCCAGAGTCTCACTCTCTCTCTGTGGGTCCCTGTTCTCTCTCCTGCTCTAGCGTCGCATGTGCGGCTTCCTCCACCAGGAACATCCCTCCCCAGCTTCGCTTGTTGAACTTCAGAATCTGCAGTGTCAGCTCAGAGGGCCCTTCTTTCTGAAGCTTTCCTTGGCCCCTCCTGGGCTCTGCCACCACCATGGCACCCTCTCAAATTACCTATAACCCTGTCATCCCCTCACCCTCAAGGAAGTGAGGTCAAAGGACAGGGGAGAGGGGCTGCTCCTGTCGGTGCCCCAGGGCCCCGCAGATGGAGTGTGGGGAGGAAGGGAGGCCCAGGGCAGCTGGGGTTTGGGACTGAGCCCAGGGCTGGGGTGGGGCTGGATCCTGCCCCGAGTGTCCCTTTAACAGCTGGCCTGGCCTGGCCTCGGCCCCTGCTTTGCCTCCTGTTCAGCTGGGGCTGCAGCTGCTGTGCTGACTCCTGCTCCCAGCAGCCAGCAGGAGCTGAGAGCAGGGGCTCCCCAGGGGCCTGGACAGGCTGGGGCTTCTGGATTACAAAACTGAGAAGTAAGTGATGACCAGGAAGTGGCGGGTGGGCACCCTGCAGAGGCTGCTGCAGCTCGGGGTCCTGGTCTATGTGGTGGGTGAGAGAATGGCTCCTGGGTGGGTTGGCTGGAGGGACCCTGACTGGTCCTGCTGGGCTGAGGGTTGGGGGTCTGACTCTCCAGGGGCTGGGCTGGTGGTGGTGGAGGGGGCATGTTGGACAGGGGAGGGGCAGAAGGAAGGATCTCCGTCTGTCTAGAGGCCAGCAGGGACAAGAGCGAGCCATGTGCTTGTGTCCTCCTGTGTGCCCAACTGCCTCCTTTGCTGGGCCTTGTCCCCAGCCCCGTGTTGCACTCTGGGCACAGAGCAGGATGGGTCTTGCCCTGCCCAGGAGGCTCCGGGAGGGCAGGATGTAGTCCCTGACCCCTGTGAGAGCTGCAGCCCTGAGGCCCCTGAGAAAGGCCACCAGCTGTGCTGGGTCAGGGGAGCCTTTGAGGAGGAGCTGGTGTGGCCGGGGCAGGGGAGGAGGAGGAGTGGTGAGGGAGGAGGTGGGCAGCTCAGTCTGAGCGCATGGCTCTCTGATGCCTGGCCGAAACATCTGGCCTGTGCAGGGTGTTTGGGTGGAAATGAGGCTGGAGAAGAGGCAGGATCTGAATGCTGTGCTGGGAGCCTATAGGGTGTGTAGGGGCTGAGTGGGCGGGACCAGCTCTGCTGCTGCTCACCATGTGCTGGGGACACGCCACACTGCCCATCGCCTCCTCCCCAGGTGGGCCCTTCCCACCAGAGAAGGCTACCAGGAGCCGACCATGGACCCCCAGGTTTCCGTCATCACCAAACTCAAAGGGGTTTCCATGACCCAGAAAAGGAGCTGGGGAACCGGTGGTGGGACATGGTGACTTTGTGAAGCTGCCACAGGTGGGTGTCTGGGTGCTGCTGCCAGGTGCTGACACCTCTGACCCCACCCCTGTCGTGAGTGTATGAAAGAGGGGATGTGATGCCAGAGGGGGTGCTGGTGCTGTCACAGGGCTGGGCTCAGGAAGGGCCTGACCGAGGAGTGGCCCTGGACAGGCTCTCGGGGATGTGTCAGAGGTTTCCAGGCTGGCAGCTGGGTTTGGGAGGGAAGGGGTCCTGCCTCATCGAGTCATCGACCTTGTGCCCCAGGACGACCCTGTGCCTCCAGGTAGGTGAGTCGTGTCGGAGACAGGATTCAGGCTGGGTTTCCAGCCATTTCTGAGCCCCTGTCTGCCTCTTTGAGGTAAGTTTTTTTCTCTATTTTTCTCTATTCACTCTCATTCGCTCAACCAGAATTCTCCATGAGCCTCATGCTTCCAGGCACTGAGGATCCAGAGCTAAATTGGGCCAGGCGCCCGCCCAGGCTAGTGGGGAGGTGGACCCCTCATTGCATGCATGGCTGGGGGCCAGCGGAGCAGGTGGTGAGCTCTGCCTAGGAAAAAGCATGAGCTGTGGGGAAGGGTGGCTGGCACCATGTGCTACCCATGACAGTTCTGCATGTGTCGGGGATGCACACCCAGGAAGGGAGGGGAGGGCTGGGCAGCGGTCAGGATCTGCAGGGACTAGGTGGCCGCCATCACGGAAAAGGAGCCTCCAAGGGTGGCAAGCAAAGGCTGGCAGGCTCTGATGGTGTTACCTGTGAAAGCTCAGCCTGGCTGCTACGTGAAGTGCACCGGGGGTCCACAAGAAGACCACAGGGACAGCAGAGCCATGTCTGTGCCAGTGCCTGACACTTGAGGGTGCTTCCTCTCCCAGGTCTGGGACTCCCAGAGAGCTTGTCCCCATCCCCTCCTGGCTGATGCCCAGAACTCTGCGACCTTGTGCAGGCACTAATGTCCCTGTTTACAGCAGAACAAGTCAGGAAGGGACTGGCCTGTGGTCCTTTGGCCAGTGTGTGGGGTCCATGTCCCTAGAGACCCCTCTGAGGAGGGTCCCGCCCTTTGTGTGCCACGCCCAGCATGTCCATCCTGGCATGACTCACCCTCCCAGAGTCCCTCCACCGTCCCTATTCTGTCATCTGAATTGGACCAGAGGAGCTGGGCCTCGAGGAGTCACTTCTGCCCCTCCCCCGGAGACAGAACTGTCGGGAGGGAAGGAGTCTCGCTCTGCCTTGGGAGATATCGCTGCACCCCTATCTGGCCGGGGTGCTGTTCACCCTCCCCCTCTGAGCACCTCCTTTTATTTGCACCCTCCAGGTTTCCCATGTGCCCCAAACTCAGGGAACCTGGGGGCTAAGCAGGGGAGGGGTGTGTCCCTGGGGACTGCAGGGCTGGGTCACTCAGGGGAGACACCTCCTGGGCCTGGACAGCTCTGCTCTCTCACCACCTCAGCCCCCCTCCATCCCACTGGCGAACTGCTGGTCTGACGAGGACTGTCCTGAAGGGGAGGCGGGGATGCACAGCCACGGTAACTGTGGGCCCTGTCTTCCAGCGCCTCCACTGGGATAGGGGTTCAGGGGGCTGGGCTGGGACCCTGTGTTGCTCCCACGTGCAGGCCTGGTGGTGTCTCTGTGTCTCTTCTTTCTGCCAGCAGCCCCCTGCCCACGCCCGTCCCAGGCCCTGTGGGGATTGGAGGCCTGGAGTTTGTCTTGTGTTTTCAAGGCACAAAAATGGGCCAGTGTGTGATCTCTAAGGGGACCCAAAGGACTTGTGAGATCTGGGGCTGGTGCCCCATGGAGAGTGACACTGTGCCTGTGTAAGTGTCTCCGACATCCAGGGCAGGGTCCCAGGACCCGCAGAGCCTGCCCTTACCTCCCCCACCTGCAGGAAGCCCCTGCTGGTCCAGGCTGAGAACTTCACGCTGTTCATCAAAATCACTGTCACCTTCAGCAAGTTCAACTTCTCCAAGTAAGCATGGTGGGTCCTGGTTGGCCCTGATCATCCTTGTCCCCTCCTGGCCCGACCATTGGCCCCACCCCCTCTCAGGTCCACTGGCTTAGAGACTTGGGACACCACCTATTTCAAGCTCTGTTGCTGTGACCCACGCTTCAGCCCCTGCTGTCCTGTGTTCTGCATCGGGACCTCATGGCCATGGCTGGAGGTGTCTTTGAGGACCTGGCATTGCTGGTGGGCCCGTGGGGGTCAGGGTTCCGGGAGGCCTCGGGAAGAGGGCCTGGGGCCCGCGTGCTGGTGGAGCAGTGATGTGCTGTGTGCAGGGCGGTGCTGTGGCATCCATGTCCGCTGGGACTGTGACCTGGACGCCAGGGGCTCGGACTGCCAGCCCCACGACTCCTTCCAGCTG
Organism: Equus quagga; assembly: GCF_021613505.1. Lineage (NCBI taxonomy): Eukaryota > Metazoa > Chordata > Mammalia > Perissodactyla > Equidae > Equus > Equus quagga. Next base: position 91,611,611 of record NC_060281.1, on the reverse strand, counting down.
CAGGAGTGGAGCTACAACTTCAGGTGCGGCCCCACTGCCCAGCTGCTGCTTCTCAGCCAGGTCCTCCCCGAGCTGTCCTCCTGTGGTGGCCGGGACAGACCACAGCCTGGCCCATCCCTCTGGATGCTCTGCTGTGTGTACGAGGGGGTCCCAGGGCAGGAGGGGTCTCAGCTCCAGGTCCCCCATCACAGGCTCCATCCAGCCTCCCTCCTGAGCCCTTTGGCCTCCACCCCATCTGTCCCCACACCCTGCTGCAGCTGGGACCCCTCACCCCAGCCCCTCCTCCACTCCGCCCTGCCTCCAGCACCTCCCTCCACGGCACAGGGGCTTTCTTGTTACTTTTCCCTTAAGGTTTTATCTAAAAATTACAAAAATATAAAGAAAACCTCAAAGATTAGTCCCACGAAAACTCATGTAGCCTTCATCGGGGTTCACCACACTTGTTTTTGTGTTTTTTTTTTTCACCCTTCTGCCCCATTTCCTCTCTCTCTTCCTCTCTCGAGAACCGGGTATATTTAGATGGATTTCACAGGAAACGGTTGGAAAGTAAGTGGCAGGTATCCAGACACTCACCCCTCTCACTGCTGTCCTGAGAATGAGGACCTTCCCCAGGTGACCGCTGTTCTCTTCTCACACTCAGGAAATTTAACATTGGCAGATAAATCTAATATTAAATTTCCCCAGCTGTGCCAGAAATAGTCCTAAATCTTTTATTTTTTAATCCAAGATGCACTCAAGGCTCTTGCGTTGCATATATTCTGATGTCTTTGAGGCTCCTAAGGAGACTGTCCCATCCTTCTGCCCCCTCATGTCACCTCGTCACCCTCACACATATGTGCACACAGCCACCAGCCCTGGAGGTGATGCCCGAGACACTGCCTGCTGGGCCCTCCTGGCCTGGCTTCGCTGGCCCCCCAGCCCTGTGCAACCATGTGGGGCTGGACCCGCCCACGCCCTGCTCCCCTCCCCTTTGCACTCTCCCCGCCCTCTGTCTCTGCCTAGAGCTCCTCCCTGAGCCCTGGGAGTCCAGCCTGAGGGTCTCCTGGCAGGAAGTCTTCCCTGGTTCCCGGGGGAGAGTGAGTGCCCCTCTCTGGACCCCACAGCCCCGGGATGCCCCACCTCCTCAATCCCCACTACCAGTGTCTGTTTAGGGACCCCTCTATCCCTGTCCCCTCAGCAGGCAGGGAGCTTCTGAGAGGCAAGTCCCACCTTGCTTGTCCCCTGTGTCATCAGCAGTGACACAGGGCTGAGACCCAGGACTCAGGCTGGGGTGGATGGAGTCAGTGGATGAGTAAGATGAGGCCTGTGAGGGCCAGGCCACCCAGGAGTGGGCAGAGCAGCCACTGGACTCTCTCCTGCCCCAGAACAGCCGCTCAGTGGGGGGAGGCCTCAGGCATGGAGGCCCGGAGCCTGTTCAGCTCTACGGGATCCGCTTTGACATCCTCGTCCCTGGGCAGGTAGGGCTCAGGCCGGGGCAGGTGGGGTGGGCAGGGGTGAGGGGTGGGAGGAATGACAGCCACAGGCAGAGAGGCTCAGCCCAGGTCTCTCTCAGGCAGGGAAGTTCGGGCTCATCCTCACAACCCTCGCTCTGGGCACTGGAGCGGCCCGGCTGGGTGTGGTGAGTCTGACCATCCTGGCTGCCTCTAGCTGCTGGCAACCATGTGCCCCTTGAGTGTACCCCCAGGCTCTCAGGGCTGACACTGAGTCTTGGGGTGAGGGCTGGGGAGGCGGTGGGATGGCAGTTTGGGGGCCAGGCCGTGTGTCTGCTCTGCCTCTCCCAGATCACCCCCTTCTGTGACCTACTGCTGTTGTACGTGGATGGAGAAGCCCATTTCTACTGGAGGACCAAGCATGAGGAGGGGGCTGCGGGCCTGCCTGACCCTGGGCTACACTTTGGAGGATGGTGGCTGGAGCCCCGCCCTGCTGTCCTCATCTGCAGGCAAAGGCCCCAAAGGGAACTGCCAACCCTGAGCAGACAGGCGGCTTCCCCACCCCCACATCTGGCTGCCCAGGTGCCTTAGAGGGGGCCCAGCACCTGTCCCCACTGCTTCTGCTGGGAGCTGGACACCGTCACCAGGGTGGGACTGGCACCCACTCGCTGGCCCATTCCTGAGGCCTGTAGCCTTTCTCTGCTGGTTGGGGGCTGAGGACTGGAAAGGTTGGGGGTCCAACTTTGGCTACTCATGGCTGAAGCCCTGGCAGGACCAGGGCAAAGGTGGGGGGAGAATTCTACCCTTCAGCTCCCAGATAGACTGTCCCTCCCTGAGCTCCAGCCTCGGCAGGTGCTGCCTGGGGACCACAGAAGCCAGTTTTGTGTAGAGACTGCAGGGAACAGACGCAGGGCCCTGGTCCGGTGGGGCTCCGCCTGGGGCTGGAGACGCTCTCCCAGGCCCCGTCTCCAGTGTTCCCAGCAGCTCCCCGCTCTCCAGCTGTCCACCACACTGGCGGTGGTCACCTCCGGGCCTGCCTGGCTCCCAGCCCTCCTCCCCCTGCTGGCACCCTCTGACAGGGAGAGCCCCTGCCCTCTCAGCTGCCCCGCACTGGGGTCTGTGCAGCCAGAGTCCAAGGCCAGGGAGAAGGCAGCCTGACAAGAGGAGCTGTGGCAGCTGCTCTGTGCTGGGTTCCCAGGTCAGGGCCCCTCCCAGCTCTGGGCCTCATCCACGGAGCGAGGAGTGTGGTGGGCAGATGATCCGACCTCCTGGGACCCCATTTAAGGGCACAGGACCCTCTTGGGCCCATACCTGCTCAGCTGATGAGTACCAGCCCCTTCCTGGTGCTAGCTTTCAGGCTGTGGAGGGCTGGGATGGGAGCGGCAGAGGGGCTGAGTTGGTGGGCATGGAGTCCTTTGGGTCCTTCTGTCTGTCTCCTTTGTAACCCCCAGCCCAATGCCCTGGAACCTGCTCACTGGGCTCCTGGGAGCCATGGGGTGGGGAGGCTGTATATCTGGACACATATGTCACTGCTGCCCAAGGTCACACCCAAGAATATGTCTGGGCAGCTGCCTACTCCAGCCAGAGCAACTGCACGAGGACCACGCTCTGACCAAGACCCCAGTGGGAGCCCAGGGGCTGGAGAGAATGTCCCTCACAGAGGACACGGGGCCCCCAGCAGGCTGGCCTGGTTCAGGCTCTGGAATCCTCCTGGGGGCCTAAGTCCTGCCTGCTGGAGAATTTCCCCATGTCCTGGGCCCACGGTCAGGAGGGGAGGGATGGGGCTGCAGGAGCCAAGCCAAGCCCCCTCTGGGGCCTGGGAACCCCCAAAGGTGGGGTCCCATTGTCACCAGGTAGGCTGAAGGTACCTGGAGCAGGCCCAGGCACTTGTGTCCCCACAGGCACACATGTGTCCCACCCTGAGCTTTTGTCACAAAGCCCTGAGGGAGCGGCAGGGAGAGACGCCGCTGGAAGCTGCAGGCCGCCCTGGGCTGGGAAACAGCTGCTGCCTCAGTCTGCATGTGGGTGCACGCCCAGGGGATAGTTTGGGCCATATGGGCCTGTGCCTGAGAGATGTATGTGCCCGGGCAGGGAGCCCTCTCCATCCAGGGCAGGCCTCAGGATTGCCCTGCTCTCTGGGGGCTCTGGGAAATCGAGGGAACCCTGGAACTGCACTGCCCTTTCTAGGCGGCCTCCTTGGGGTCCAGGCTCTGCTCTCTGGATCTACCCCGAAGGGGACATGTGGGGAGCCTGGCAGGGAGCCTGGCCCCGCCCTGTCAGGGACCCCTCTATGCCTGGTATGTGTAGCTCCCCTGTGAGCTGGGCAGAGGGCACTGGCTTGAGAGCAGAATCTCAGGACCGAGGTCTGGCCATGTCCCTGGCTCAGGGCTGTCCCAGAACTGGCACCTTCACCTTATAGAACCTTGTCAAATGTGCTGTAGGTTGGAGATAATCATCTGGTTCCTGGGGACAGGTAAGGACTAAGGATCACAAAGACCCCACAGTGGACACAGCAGCAGGCCACATTGCTGGCCGATCTGTTATTATTGTGGATCCTTGGGACTCGGGCCTCTTCCCTGCCCGCCCTACTCCACCTGCTCAGGTAGCTGGAGTTGGTCATAAACTAGAAGGCGCTGGGCAAAGAGACCCCCACACCAGCGCTGCCCATGGCCCACTCCCCAAGACTCAAAGCTTGGCACCTGGGCTAAGGTCCTGAGGTCCTGAGGACCCCCCAGCATGGGCAGGCCTGCAAACCCAAGCTACCCCAGATAGAGGGGCTGCCAGCTTCTCCGGCCTCCCAAGGAGGTGGGGGAGGGCAGTCAAGTCCCAGTGGTCCTCATGGACTAGAGGGCTGCTCCGTGAGTCTGGGCTCCTGGGCCGGTGCCTGGCTGGGGGACTGCAGGGCTGGCACCATCTCCTCCAGGCTGCCGTGTGTGGCAGTCAACCCCGGCTGCTCCCACTGGTTCTCCTTGCTGTGCCAGATGCCATAGCCAAAATACACCACAAGTCCTGCAAGGGTGGCATAAGCCTGAGGGCCAGGTCCCAGCCCTGCTTCCCTGTGTGCCCTCCTCCTGCAGCCCCCTGGGGTCCCAGCCTGGCCCCCACTCACCGATCAGCAGCCCGATGGACAAGCGCAGCCAGGCCATGTAGCTCAGCTGCAGCATGAGGAAGATGTTGAGGAGGATGCTCAGGGCGGGAGTCAGGGGCACCATGGGCACCTGTGGGGACAATGGCAGGGCTGAGCTGCAGGGAAGGGCTGCTGGCCCACGGCCTGATTTCTCTGGAGTCCACAGAGCCTTTCTCCACCTCTGGAGATTCTGGAGACAAGGGCCCACCCGCCATGCAGAGAGAGGGTTGTGGGGTACTGGCCTCCCCGCCCTGCGGCCCTGGTGCATCCTGCCACGGCAGAGGAGGAAGGGGCGAAGGGAGCCGGCTGGGCTGAGCGCGGTGGGTGCTGGCTGGAGGAAGTACCTGAAAGGTGTCCTGCCAGCGCTGCTGCTGGTGGGCCCCCAGGACGAGGAGACTGAGCAGAAACGTGGCGGAGCTGAGCAGGAGCAGCAGGGTGTAGCCCCAGGGCGGGAGGTGCAGGGCCGAGTCCCCGAAGACCAGCACGCAGTCCAGAGTGATGGCTGAGGCCACCAGGACACCGAGGGCCCAGGCCACAGCGACTCCAGGCCTGCACCCACCCAGGAAGCGGAGGTAGGGCCTCAGGGCTGGTCGCAGCTGCCCAGGCTCAGGGGCTGAGGTCTGCTCTCTGCCCACAGGGCTGCCTGGGCCCTGAGAACTGGATGGAGGGGACTTTCGGAAGCGTAGCATGATAATGCTAATGGTCAGGACAGTGAGGACCAGAAGTGTTCCAATAGACAGGAAATGGACCAGTGCCTGGAGGTCCAGCAGCAGCGCCAGGAAAGCCATGAGAATCCTGAACACCAGGAGGCTCACCACAGGCACTCGTGTCCGGGGGTGCACGCGGGCAAACACCTGGAAGAAGAGCCCGTCGGCAGCCATGGCACAGAGCATGCGTGGCACGAACAAGAAGATGGTGAGCAGGAGAGTGGTCATGGCTGTGGAGGAGGGTGGGAGACTGGTCACCATGGTGCACAGGCCCATCGGGGGCTGCTGCTGGGGACTAGGGCATGGGTGGCCCCTTGGGAACACGGGCATGAGTTTGTCTGGGCTCTGAGAGTGGGTGCTGGATTGCTCCCCCTCACCACCCAGGAATGGGACATCCTAGTTTAGGTGACAGACCCACTGGAGAATCTGACGAGGACTGAATCCCTCTGCCTGGAAGGATCTGGAAGCACATGCCCAGAACTGACATTCCGTGTATGACTGGGAGGGGTGGTGAGTGCTCCCTCCCAAGGTGTCCAGATAGAGAATTTAATCATGGGCCCAGGATGCAACTGGGAGCACAGGCCCCGATGGAGATGTGTGCCCTAAGCCTCCAGGGGCCCCACCCCTCTGTTCCCTCCCACCTTGTTCAGAAGAGCCCCTTACCACAGATTGCACAGCTGCCACGATGAAGGCCGCCCAGCTATAGCCCCGCTGGAGGAAGGAATCAGCAAGGGCTGAGTTAGGGTCTAGGCTGTGCCAGGGCACCATGAGGGTGAGCACAGTGGAGACAAGGATGTTGGCAGCAGCCATCAGACCAACTGAGATAGCGATGGCCATAGGAATGGCTCGCTTTGGGTTCCGGGCCTCCTCGCTGGAGGAAGCAATGGCGCCAAAGCCCACAAAGGTGTAGAAGCAGGTGGCAGCACCAGCCATGATGCCAGAGAAACCAAAGGGTGCAAAGCCGCCCTCCTCAGCACTCCAGTTGTGCGGGCGGGCCAGGACAAACCCCAGGATGATGATGAAGAGGATGATGGCCAGGCTGATGGCAGAAAAGGTGTGGTTGAGCCAGGAAGAGACACGGGCTCCACAGCAGATGAGAGCCAAGACCAAAAGTATGATGGCAGCAGCCAAGAAGTCTGGGTACCGGGCCAGGATGGGCAACTGCCAGATGGCCACATGGGCCTCAGTGAAACTCTGGATGCGGTGGCTAAAGATGACATCCAGGTAGCTGCTCCAGATGCGGGCCACGGCGGATCCACCAAGGAGCCACTGGATGAGCACGATCCAGCCAACGAGGAAGGCCCACAGCTCACCCGTGAACACAGGTGAACAGGTAGGCAGAGCCCCTGCAGGGCACACGCACTGCAAGCTCCGCGTAGCATAGGGCTGTGAGCAGGGAGGCCACAGCGGCCACGCTGAAGGACACAAGCATCGCAGGGCCAGCCATCCTCTTGGCCACGGTGCCTGTGAGCACATAAAGGCCAAAGCCCACCATGCCACCCACACCCAGCAGTGTCAGGTCCAGTGTGGTCAGGCAGCGCCGCAGTGATGTCTCTGTGGTGGGCTCCTCCGGTGTCTTCCGCCGGTTCAGCTTCTGGCAGAAGCGTGCCAGGCTGGCGGTGCTGGGCAGCCCCCAGGCCATGGTGGGCAGCTGAGAGGAGCACCAAGTCAGCTGCCGGCACCTACGAGGGTGAGAGGGGAGTGAGAGGCTGCCCTGGGTCCTGACCAGCTTTCAGTCCTTGCTCTGACCCTGCCCTGGGGACCCAAGCCTGGAACCACTGGCAGCTGGAGGCCTGGATGAGGCAGGCTCAGGGCCTGGCAGCAGGGTGGGCAGGAGGCCACAGGGAAGTGTGGGGATCCCTTCGGCTTGCCTCCCGAGCAAGGGACTGGGTGTTTGGGAGGGGTCCTGAGAGTGGGGAGGGGGCAGCCCCAGGGAGCCAGGCTAGGAACCCCTCCTGTGGTCTGGGATCCCAGAGCACATTGGAAACCCGAGGCTTCCCAAGAATGGGGCCAGGCCTCCAGGACCCAGGATTGGAGTGATGCTGTGGCCCTGGGCTTCACCCAGGTGGCCACCTGACCTCAGACAGTGATGTTCATGCCCCATCCCCTGCCTTGCCAGTTTGGTCTATCATTTCACCCCACTGGGATTGGGGGGCACCCTGAGCGCTGCACCCAATGCCAAGGCCCTGCGTCCCCACCCTGCACCTCGACACACTGCTGCCTCACCAGTGCCAGAGTAACTTTTGCCACACCGCTGTCCCTAGGTACCCTAGGCTTCATGACCTCTCTGGCTGAGTTCAACCACACAGGACTTGCTCTGAATCCCCTGCTGTCCCCATTGCTGCCCCTCAGCACGCAGGGCCTGCTCCAGCCCTGGGTGCCAGATCCAGCACCGGAGCCTGCCTCACGGTCCCACACGCACTCAGCCCACCCTGCCCACACCTCACACGGTCACAACCAGAGCTCACCAGGTTCTGGGGAAGCCCTATAACTGTGCCTGGCTCACAGATGAGGAAGTCCAGGCCACAGGGTAACTGACTAGCCCAGGTCACCAGGGTGGCCTCAGGAGGTGGGTGGAGGCTAAGGTCCAGGTCTGGGAGGGATCTGGAGCCCACCCGCTTTCCACTGCTGCAGACGCCCTCCTTGATCCCTCATCCCAACACACGGACTCCACCAGCTGGGCACCATCCAGGCCCCTCGACCCTGGGAGGTGTAGAGGCTGCAGGAGTCAGGCAAGACGCTGGTAAGATGAGGGTCTGAATGTGGCTGAGAGGCCCTGGGCAGTCCCTGACCTCTGGCACAATGGGATGGCAGTAAGCCACCCTCACCCACTGACGAGGGAGTGCCCGGCTGTGGGGAGTGTTCTGTGAATTGGCGGAACTCGTGCTGGCTGTTCTGAGATTCCAGCTACAGACAGTGTCCTGAAAGGAGGCAAGCAGAGCCCTGGGGATGACCTCCAGCCCTCCAGCTTGGGGCACTCCTAGGGGCCCTCAGACATCAATGGCAGCCCCTCCCATCCCAGGAGCAACTGTCAAGCCTAGGGGACGCAAACAATGGCTCCCTACTTCTGGATATCTGTGAGAAGTGTCATGGACTGAGCATCTGCTTCATGCCAGTCCCTGCATCATGGGGACACATCACATGTCTGATCACGTGACCATCACAAAGCCCCCAGGCTTATTTATTCCTGGGGCTGAGGGGTCTTTGTCCTTCTGCTCTTTCCTCTCCTTTGAAAGTGGAAAGGCTGGTGTGACAGGGTGTGAACTTGTTTACAGCAAAATGAGGACAATCCATCCAAGCAAAGCAAAACCAAAACAGTCACCCTCTTCCCCCAGAACTCTCTCCATGTTGTCAGGTTTCTATGTGGTTTGTGGGATATGACGTTAGGGGCACCTGCAGGCTGTCTGGCTCAGTGGGCTGGTGACAGGGTGGTGGATTCCCAGGCAAGATGGTGCCACTTGGAGCACTCTGCCTTAGCCAGCCCCTTGCTCTCTTCTGGTATGTGGCTGACATTGTCTTGAGAAACTTCTCAGATGGGCTCCCACTTCCTGCAGGGGTGACACCTCCCGCACCTCGCTCCTTTGTGGCCTCAGCATAACTTAGCAGATGCTCCTTGCTCTGAAACGCCTTCACAGAAACCCAGAAAAGTGCATTTCCAACCAAGAGGCCTGGGCAGTTGTGTAACAGGAGCTCCCCCAAGGCCTGACCGACGGCCACCTGAGAGCTGTTGTGCAGGGTTTCAGAACACTGACTTTTCATCTACCCAGAGAAGGGCTCTCACCACACCCTCTTCACAGGCTCCAATATCCGATGGATATTCGTGGCCAAGCATGGTCGACGCAGTAAACTGTAAACTTCCAGGGACATGGCTGGGCCAAGTGCTGGACCCCAGTGAGCAAGGCAGTTACACTGAGAAACACATGGAGATGCAGTGAAGAGAAAGCACCAAAAATACAAGATGAAGAGAGAACACTTCCCACCTCATCCTACACAGCCAGGAGCACCCTGACACCAAATCCAGCAAAGACGTCACAAGGAAAGAAAACTACAGAGCAACATCTTTTATGAATATAGATGCAGAATTGCTCAACTGAGTACCAGCAAATTGAATCCAGCAACATATAAAAATTAGCAAGTAGGATTTATCCTAGAAACGCAAGATTGAATTAACATATGAAAATCAATCAATGGAATATGCCATACTAACAGAATAAAGGACAAAAACCACACCATTGTCTCAACAGACACAGAAAAAAGTCAACAAACCTGGAATAGAAGGGACCCCTGCCCCCCCAAACTGACGAAGACCATTCACGAAAATCCCTCGGCTGCTGTGCTCAGTGGTGAAAGACTGAAAGCTTTCCCTTTGCTCAGGAACATCGGGAGGTCCTCTCACCACTTGTATCCAACATTTTACTGGAGGCTCTGGCCATGGCAATTAGGTGAGAACATGAAATAGAAGGAATCCAGGGGCCGGCCTGGTGGTGCAGCGGTTAAGTTTGCACATTCTGCTTCTTGGCGGCCCGGGGTGCACCAGTTTGGATCCCGGGTGCGGACATGGCACTGCTAGGCAAAAGCCGTGCTGTGGTAGGTGTCCCACATATAAAGTAGAAGAAGATGGGTATGGATGTTAGCCCAGGGCCAGTCTTCCTCAGCAAAAAGAGGAAAATTGGCAGTAGTTAGCTCAGGGCTAATCTTCCTCAAAAAAAAAAACCAAAAAAAAACAACCCAAAAAACAAAACAAAACAAAAAACCAACAAAACAAAAAGAAAAGGACTCCAGGTTGGAAAGGAAGAACTAAGACTATCTCTAGCCTCGGATGACATGATCTTTCCTAGACAACATACTAAGGAATCCACACAGAAATATTAGAACTAATAAACCAATTCAGGAAAGGTGCAGGACACAAGATCAATATACAAAAACCAATTGTATTTCTATACGCCTACAATGAACTATCGAGAAATGAAATTAAGAAAACAATTCTGCCTACAAAGCATCAAAAAATTTATGTATAAACATATTTAGAGTAAATTTAACATAAGAAATGCAAGACTTGTACACTGACAACTACTAAATATCATTGAAAAAAGTTAAATAAGACCTAAATAAGTGGAAAGACATCCCATGTTCATGGACTGGAATACCTAATATTGTCAAGAAGGCAATACCCCCCAAATTGGTCTGCAGATTCAGTTAAAACTCTATTAAAATCCAAAATGCCTATTTTGCAGAAATCATCAAGTTGATCCTAAAATTCACGTGGAGGTGCAAGGGACCCAGAAGAGCCAAAACAATTTTGACAAAGAGCAAAGTTGGAGGACTTACATGTTCTGATTTCTTAACTGACTATAAAGCTACAGGAATCAAGACAGTGTGTTACTGACATAAGGAGAGACATAGATCAATGGGATAGAATTGAGAATTCAAAAACATGGGAAAATAATTTAAAAAAATTTATGACCAATTTAAGATTCTGGCCAATAGATTTTTAAAAAATAGACTTTATTTTTTTACAGCAGTTTTAGGTTCACAACAAAATTGAGCAGAAGGTGTTCTCATATTCCCTCAGCCCCCACACATGCACAGCCTCCCTGACTATGAACATCCCCCACCAGATTGGTACATTTGTTATAACTGATGAACCTACAGTGACACATCGTTATCACCTACAGTCCATGGTTTACATTAGGCTTCACTCGGTGTTGTACATTCCATGGGTTTGACAAATGTATAATGACGTGTACACACTACTACAGTAAGCCCTAAAAATCCTCTGTGCTTCACCTATTCGTCCCTCCTCCCCACTAACCGCTGGCAACCACTGATCTTTTCACTGTCTCCACAGTTTGGCCTTTCCAGAAGGTCATACAGTTGTAATCGAATCATACAGTATGTAGCTTTTTCAGATTGGCTCCTTTCACTTAGTAATATGCACTTAAGTTTCTCCATGTCTTTTCATGGCTTGATAGCTCATTTCTTTTTAGCGCTAAATAATATTCCATTGTCTGGATGAACCACGGTTATTTATGCATTCACCTACTGAAGGATATCCTGGTTGCTTCCAAGTTTTCGCAATTATGAATGAAGCTGCTGTAAACATCCGTGTGCAGGCTTTTGTGTGGACATTAGTTTTCAACTCATTTGGGTAAATGCAAGGAGTGTGGTTGCTGATTCATAGGATAAAACTATGCTCAGTTTTGTAAGAAATTTCCAAACTGTCTTCCAAACTTGCTGTGCCATATTGCATTGTCACCAGCAATGAATGAACGTTCCTGTTGCTCTGCATCCTCAGCAACATTTGGTGTTGTCAGTGTATTGGATTTCTGCCATTCTAACAGGTGTGTACTGGCATCTCATTGTTGTTTTAGTTTGCAATTCCCTAATGACATAGGATGTGGAGCATCTTTTCATAGGCTTATTTTCCAACTGTACGTCTTTTTTGGTGAGGTGTCTGGATATTTTGCCCATTTTTAATTGGGCTTTTGGTTTTCTTATTGTTGATTTTTAAGAGTTCTTTGTTTATTTTTATAACAATCTTTCATCAAATATGTCTTTTAGAAATATTTCCCCCTAGTCTATGCCTCATCTTCTCGTTCTCTTTATGTCCAATTCCTTTTTGACAAGAGTGCCAAACAACTCAATGGGGGAAACAATAGTCTTCTCAACACACTGCAACAACTGGATCTCCACATGCAAATGAATGAAGTCAGACTCCTACCTCACACCACACGCAAGTATTAACTCAAAATGGATCAAAGACCTAAATTGATGAGCTGAAATTGTACAAGCAGACCTTGGAGATATTGTGGTTTCAGTATCAGAGCTCTAGAATAAAATGAATGTCGCAGCAAAGTGAGTCACATGAATTTTTTGTTTCCCAGTGCATATAAAAGTTTTATTTACACTGTACGGTAGTGTATTAGGCGTGCAATAGAATTATGACTAAAAAAAGAATTACAAACATTAATTAAAAAATACTTTATTGCTAAAAACTAACCATCATCTGAACCTTCAGAGAGTTGTAATCTTTTTGTTGGGGAAGAGTCTTGCCTCGGTGTTGATGGCTGCTGACTGATCAGGGTGGTTGTTGCTGAAGGTTAGGATGGCTGTGGAGATTTTTTCAAATAAGACAACAGTGAAGTCTGGAACATCGATAGGCTCTTCCTTTCACAAACAATTTGTCTACAGCCTGTGATGCTGTTTGGTAGCATTTTACCCACAGAACTTCTTTCAAAGTTGGAGCCGCTCCTCTCAAACTTTGTCACTTCTTCATCAACTAAGTTTACGTAATATTCTAAATCCTTTATTGTCATTTCAACAATCTTCACAGTATCTTCCCCAGGCTAGATTCCATTTCAAGAAACCACTTTCTTTGCTCAACCATAAGAAGCAACTCCTCATCCATTAAGTTTTGTCTTGAGATTGCAGCATTTCAGTCACATCTTCAGCCTCTACTTCTAATTCCAGTTCTCCTGCTATTCCCACCACATCTGCAGTTGCTTCCTCCACTGGAGTCTTGAACCCCTCAAAGTCATCCGTGAGGGTTGGAATCAACTTCTTCCAAACTCTTGTTAAGGTTGGTATTTTGACCTCTTCCTATGAATCATAAATGTTCTTAATGGCATGTAGAATGGTGAATCCTTTCCAGAAGGTTTTCAACTTCCTTTCCCCAGATCCATCAGAGGAATCACTATCTATGACAGCTATAACCTTATGAAATGTGTTTCTGAAATAATAAGACTTGAAAGTGAAAATTACTCTTTGATTCATGATCAACATTACTGCCCAGATCCTGCAGGATGGATGTTGTGTTAGCAGGGACGAAAACAGCATTATTCTAATTATGCATCTCCGTCAGACATCTTGGGTGATCAGGTTCATTGTCAATGAGCAGTAATATATTGAGGGGGAGTCTTTTTTTTTCTGAGCAGTAGGTCTCAACATTGGGCTTAAAATATTCCACAAACCGTGTTGTAAACAGATGTGCTGTCATCCAGGCTTTGTTCTATTTATAGAGCATGGGCTGAGTAGATTTAGCACAATTCTTAGGGACCCTAGCATTTTCAGAATGGTAAATAAGCATCGGCTTCAACTTCAATCACCAGCTGCATTAGCCCCTAACAAGAGAGTCAGCCTGTCCTTTGAAGCCTTGAAGCCAGGCATTGACTTCTCCTCTCTAGTGATGAAATTCCTAGATGGCATCTTCTTCCAACAGAAGGCTCTTTTATGTGCACTGAAAATCTGTTGTTTAGAGTGGCCACCTTCATTAATGATCTCAGCTAGATCTTCTGGAGAACTTGTTGCAGCTTCTCCATCAGCACTTGCTGCTTCACTTTGCACTTTTATGTTATAGAGATGGCTTCTTTCCTTAAATTTCATGAACTAACCTCTTCTAGAGTCAATCTCTTCTTCTGCAGATTCTTCACTGGCTCAGCCATCATAGCATTGAAGAAAGTTAGGGGCTTGCTCTGGATTAGGCTTTGGTTTAAGGGAGTGTCATGGCTGGTTTGATCTTCTATCCAGAACACTAAAGTTTCTCCATATCAGCAATGAGGCTGTTGTGCTTTCTTATCATTCGTGTATTTACTGGAGCAGCACTTTTAATTTCCTTCAAGAACTTTTCCTTTGCATTCATAGCTTAGCTAACTGTTTGGCACAAGAGGCCTAACTTTTGGCCTATCTAGGCTTTTGACATGCCTTCCTCACTAAGCTTAATCCTTTCTAGCTTTTGATTTAAAGTGAGAGACATGCAACTCTTCCTTTCACTTGAACACATAGAGACCACTGTAGGTTTATTAATCGGCCTAATTTCCACAGTGTTGTGTCTCAGGCAATAGGGAGGCCTGAGGAGAGGGAGAGAGATGGGGGAATGGCTGGTGGGTACAGTAGTCAGTACACCACGACATATATCAATTTAGTTTGCTGTCTCACATGGGCACAGTTCGTGGCACACCAAAACGATTACCATAGTAACATCAAAGATCACTGATCACAGATCAGTATAACAAGTTGATGATGAAAACCTTCAAACATTGTATTACTGAAATGTGACACAAAGACCCAAAGTGAGCAAATGTAGTAGGAAAAATGGCACCGATAGTCTTGCTTGATGCGGGGTTGCCACAAACCTTTGATGGGGTTCAGGGCAGGCCACCCCAAGATGTGCCACTCTTTTATGCAGATTATTTTGAGCTGAAGACAATCAAAGCTCAGAAGACTCTGGAAGATCATTTGACCTTCCCCCAAATTGCCTAAAAGAATTTAAGAGAGAAGAGCCTGTCCCAGGAGGGGCTCTTACCATGGATAATTCTAGGTGTGGGGGGCAGGAAGGCATCTAGCAAGGGCCATTGTATCCAAAGATCTCTTTCGGGTCCCATTGTCTGTAGATGGCACAACACAAACATTTGTTTACCACATATGAACTCTGCTCATCTTCCTGTAAATTGTCTTCTCCCCCTTTAAAGTCTCAGACCTTTATCTCCCTCTCCTTAACTCAGAAAGACACATGCACCTCATTTTGCCTGACTGTCTTTGGAATTCTTCCTGCTTATGTGAGTCCCTCAAGTACATGTATTAAACTTTGTTTGATTTTCTCCAGCTAACCTACCTTATATCATTTTTAATTCTTTGACCAGCCATGAGAACCAGAAGGGGAAAAGGGGAGAAATTCCTCCTCCTCCCCTGCACCTTAAACTTGTAAAAATTGCAATATCTGCAAAGCACAATAGAATGAGATATGCGTGTAATAGCTGTTATGATTAACATAACATTAACGTCAAATTAACGTTTGTTAATTAGAGCCCTGGGGGGTATTGGAGGGTAAGCCTTGGTTCATCAAAGACCACAAAGTTATCAAAATAGAGAAGTTTGTTACAGGTTCTGGAGAAGGTCCGCTGCACACCTTGAGGGGTGTTAAGGCAGAGGGCAGGCAGAGAGCAGGGCAGGACCTGGGGCATATGCCTTTATTGGGGTCCACAGGTGGAGTGCTTTGGGATTGTCAGGCTAAGTCTGGTTTGGTCAATTCAAACCGAGAAGAGGTTTTGGTAAGTCTCACAGGGCTGTTATCTAAGGGGTGCACAGGGGGAAGGCCCTGGAAGACAGAGAGAATGCTTCTCACAAAGGCAGTGGTGGAAGCCATACCAGAAACTTCCGTTGACTTGTGACTCTGCTGGTGGTTATCTATGGCGTGCACTCTCAGGAGGGGCTAGTGTCACTTCAAAGGCCCTGCAGGCTGCTTGTCCACATGAAATGGATGCTGAGGCAGCAACACTATGGAGAAGTTTAGCTAAACTCCCAGGAAACTCTTAGAAGAAAACATAGGAGTAAATCTTCATGACTGCAGATTAGGCAATGTCTCCTTTCTTTCTTTTAGTTTTTACTTTTATTGAGGTAACATTGGTTTATAACATTGTATAGGCTTCAGGTGTACAACATTATAGTTCAACATCTGTATACACAGCGTGCTCACACCAAAAGTGTAGTTTCCATCCATCATCCTATAATTTACCCCTTTTGCCCTCCCCCAAACCTTTCTTTAAATATGACAGCAAAAGTTCCATCAATCTAAGAAAATGTAGATAAGTTGGACTTCATCAAAATTAATAAGTTGCATGCACAAAGTATACCATCAAGAAAGTGAAAAGAAAATCCACAGAATGGGAGAAAATATATGCAATCATATATCTGATAAAGGGATTGTATCCAGAATATATAAAGAACTCTTTTTTTCAATTATTTTGAGGTCATATTGCTTTATAACACTGTGTAATTTCAGGTCTACGTTATTATCTATCAGTTTCTGTATACACTGCATAGTGCTCCCTACCAATAGTCTAGTTTTTAGCTACCACCATACATATGCACCTTTTACCCCTTTTGCCCAGCCTTCCACCCCTTTCCCCGCTGGTAACCACTAATCTGTTCTCTTTATCTATGTGTTTGTTTATCTTCCACATATAAGTGAAATCATAAGGTATTTGTCTTTCTCTGTGTGGCTTATTTTGCTTAACATGATACCCTCAAGATCCATGCATGTTGTTGGAAATGGAACAATTTTGTCTTTTTTATGGCTGAGTAGTATTCCATTGTATCTTCTTTGTCCATTCATTCACTGATGGGCACTTCAGTTGCTTCTACATCTTGACTATTGTGAGTAATGCTGCAATGAACATGGGGGTGTGTATGGTATTTGTATTGTTGTATTGTTGATTTCATGTTCTTTGTATAGATACCCAGTAGTGGGATAGCCAGATCATATTGTATTTCTATTTTTAATTTTTCAAGAAGATTTCATACTGTTTTCCATAGTGGCTGCACCAGTTTGCATTCCCACCAGCATTGTATGAGTGTTCCCTTTTCTCCACATCCTCTCCAACATTTATTATTTTTTGTCTTGCTAATTATAGCCATTTTGACAGTTGTAAGGTGATATCTCATTGTAGTTTTGATTTGCAATTCTCTAATAATTAGTGATGCTGAACATCTTTTCATGTGCCTGTTGGCCATCTGTATATCTTCTTTGGAAAAATGTCTGTTCATGTCCTCTGCCTATTTTTGATTGGGTTGTTTGTCTTTTTGTTGTTGTTTTTTTGTTTGTGTTCTTTGGAACTTAACCCCTTGTTGGATATACAATTTGCAAATATTTCTCCTAGTTGGTGGGTTGTCTTTTCGTTTTGTTCCTGATTTCTTTTGCTTTTCAGAAGCCCTTTAGTCTGATGTAGTCCCATTTATTTACTTTTTCTTTTGTTTCACTTGCCTGAGTAGACACGGTATTCAAAAAGATGCTTCTAAAACTGACATCAAAGGGTATACTGTCTATATTTTCTTCTAGGAGTTTTATGATTTCACGCCTTACTTTCAAGTCTTTAATCAATTTTGAGTTAATTTTCACGTTTGGTGTAGGATAATGTTCTACTTTCATTCTTCAGCATGTGGCTGTCCAGTATTCCCAACACCGTACATTGAAGAGACTTTCCTTTCTCCATTGTATGTTCTTGGCTCCTTTGTTGAAGATTAGCTTTCTGTAGATGTGTGGTTTATTTCTGGGGTCTCACTTATGTTCTATTGATCTGTGTGTGTTTTTGTGCCAGTACCATGCTGTTTTGATTACTATAGTTTTGTAGTACATTTTGAAGTCAGGGATTGTGATGCCTCCAGATTTGTTCATTTCTCCAGGGTTGCTTTGGCTGTTCAGGGTCTTTTGTTGCCCCATATGAATTTTAGGATTCTTTGTTCTATTTCTGTGAAGAATGACATAGGTATTCTGCTTTGGATTGCATTGAATCTGTAGATTACTTTAGGTAATTTGGACATTTTAACTATGTTTATTCTTCCAATCCATGTGCATGGAAAATCTTTCCATTTCTTTGTGTCATCATCAATTTCTCTCAATAACGTCTTATAGTTTTCATTGTATAGGTCTTTCACCTCCTTGGTTAAATTTATTCCTAGCTATTTTTATTCTTTTTGTTGCAATTGTAAATGGGATTGTAGTCTTGACTTCTCTTTCTGCTAGTTTATCAGGGTATGGAAATGCAACTGATTTTTGTAAGATGATTTTGTACCCTGCAACTTTGCTGTAGTTTTTGGTTATTTCCAATAGTTTTCTGATGGATTCTTTAGGATTTTCTGTATACAGAATCATGTCACATGCAAACAGCGAGTTTCACTTCTTCCTTGCCAATCTGGATAACTTGTATTTCTTTTTCTTGCCTAATAGCTCTGTCCAAAACATCCAGTATTATGTTGAATAAGAGTGGCAGAAGTGGGCACGCTTGTCTTGTTCCTGTTCTCAGAGGGATGGCTTTCAGTTTTTCCCCAGTGAGTATGATGTTGGCTGTGGGTTTGTCATATATGGCCTTTCTTATGTTGAGGTACTTTCCTTCTATACCCATTTTATTGAGATTTTTTAATCGAGATTTTAATCATAAATGGGTGTTGGATCTTGTCAAATGCTTTCTCTGCATCTATTGAGATTATCATGTGTTTTTTTATTTCTCATTTTGTTAATGTGGTGTATCACATTAATTGATTTGCAGATGTTGAACCATCCCTGTGTCCCCAGTATAAATCCTACTTGATCGTGGTGTATGATCCTTTTAACGTATTGCTGTTTTCAGCTTGCCAATGTTTTGTTGAGGACTTTTGCATGTATGTTCATCAGCAATATTAGTCTGTAATTTTCCTTATTTGTGTTGTCTTTGTCCAGCTTTGGGACAAGGGTGACATTGGCTTCGTAGAATGAGTTAGGAAGTGTTCCATCATCTTCAATTTTTGGGAATAGTTTGAGAAGGACAGGAATTAAATCTTCTTTGAACATTCGGTAGAATTCTCCAGTGAAGCCCTCTGGCGTTGGACTTTCATTTTTTGGGGAGGTTTTCAATTACTGTTTCAATCTCTTTACTTGTGTTGGTCTATTCAGATTCTTTATTTCTTCTTGATTAAGTTTAGGGAGGTTGCATGAGTCTAAGAATTTATCCATTTCTTCTAGATTTTCCAATTTGTTGGCATATAGTTTTTCATGGCATTCTCTTATAATCCTTTGTATTTCTGCAGTATCCATTGTAATTTCTCTTCTTTTGTTTCTAATTTTATTTATTTGAGCCTTCTCTCTTTTCTTCTTAATGAGTCTGGCTAAGGGATTGTCAACTTTCTTTAGCTTCTCAAAGAACCAGCTTTTAGTTTCATTGATCCTTTCTACTATTTTTTTGGTTTCTACTTCATTTATTTCTGCTCTAATTTTTATTTCTCTCCTTCTGCTGACTTTAGGCTTTGTTATTCTTTTTGTAGTTCTATTAGGTGTAGTTTGACATTACTTATTTGAGATTTTTCTTGTTTGTTAAGGTGGGTCTGTATTGCTGTGAATTTCCCTCTTGACACTGCTTTTGCTGCATCCCACAAGAGATGGTATTTTGTGTTTTCATTTTCATTTGTTTCTAGGTATTTTTAAAAATTCTCCTTTGATTTATTAATTGATTCCCTGGTTGTTCAGTAGCATGTTGTTTCATCTCCACATATTGTGGCTTTCTCAGATTTTTTCTTGCAGTTGGTTTCTATTTTCATAGCATTGTGGTTGGAACAGATGCTTGATATGATTTCAATCTCCTTAAATTTATTGAGGCTTGTCTTGTTTCCCAACATATGGTCTATCTTTGAGAATGTTCCATATGCACTTGAGAAGAATGTATATTCTGCTGTTTTGGATGGAATGATCTCTATATATCTATCAAGTCCTTCTGGTCTAGTGTTTCATATAAGGCCACTGTTTCCTTGTTGATTTTCTCTCTGGATGATCTATCCATTGATGTAAGTGGGGTGTTTAGGTCCTCTGCTATTATTGTGTTGCTGTAATTTCTCATTTTATGTCTGTCAATGGTTGCTTTATGTACTTTGTTGCTTCTGTATTAGGTGCATACATATTTATATGTTATGTCCTCTTGGTGGAATGTCCCTTTTATCATTATGTACTGCCCCTCTTTGTCTCTCATTGCCTTTTTTATCTTGAAGTCTACTTTGTCTGATATAAGTATGGCAACACTTGCTTTCTTTGTTTGCCATTAGCTTAGTGTATCATCTTCCATCCTTTCACTCTGAACTGAGCCTGTGTTTGTCTGAGGTGTGTTTCCTGGAGGCAGCATATTGTTGGGTCTTGTTTTTTAATCCATCTGGCCACTCTGTATCTTTTAACCAGAGAATTCAATCCATTGATATTTAGAGTGATCATTGATATGTGAGGCCTTAATACTGCCATTTTATCTCTTGTTTTCTGGTTGTTGTATATTTCTTTTCCCTTGTATTTCTGACAGTCCTTTCAATTTGGTGGTTTTCTGAGTTTTCTCTTTATTTATGACTTGTATCTCTGCTCTGATTTTTGTTTAGTGGCTACCATGAGGTTTGTATAAAAGATCTCATAGATGAGATAGTCTATTTTCTGATAGCCTCTCATCTCCATTAGCCTAAGCAGCTTTCATCCCTTTCTTCTTCCACTTCTGAGGTATTGTTGTCACAAATTATTCTGTTTTGTGTTCTGAGTTTGTGACTAAATTGAAGTGCTTATAAATATTTTTGATACTTTCTTTCCCATTATCTTTAATGTTATAATTGTGTGTTTGATAACCTGTTCTGATAAGGAGCTGCAACTTTCTGATTTTGTCTATCTCCCTGCTCAAAGCTTTGTAAACCTTGCCTTTTTGTTACAGGTAGGAGGGCTTCCTTCTTCATTTTTTGTAAGAGAGGTCCTTCAGGATTTTTTTTATCTGAGAAAGCTTTTATTTCTCCATCATATCTGAAGTATAGTTTCACTGGATAGAATATTCTTTGCTGGAAGTTTTTGTCTTTCAGTATTTTCAATATATCATTCCATCTCTCCTAGCCTGTAAGGTTTCTGCTGAGAAATATGAGGAAAGCCTGATATGGGTTCCTTTATAGTTTATTTTATTCTGCCTTGCTGCCCTTAATGTTTTTTCTTTGTCATTCAATTTGCCAATTTTACTATTATATGCCTTGGAGAAGGTCTTTTTGCATTGATGTAATTTTGAGTTCTATTGGTTTCATGTACTTGTAAGTCTAGTTTTTCCCCAGGTTTGGGAAGTTCTCAGGTATTATTTCTTTGAACAAGCTCTTCTCCTTTCTCCCCTACTTCTCCTTCTGGAATACTTATAATCCTTGTGTTGCTTTTCCTAATTGAGTTGGATATTTATCAAAAAATTTCTTCATTTTTAAAAAATCTTAGTTCTCTCTCCTCCTCCACCTGAAGCATTTCTAGATTCCTGTCCCCTAATTCACTAATAACATCCTCTGTAATGTCAGCTCTATTTTTTATGATTTCTAGATTAATTTTTATCTCATTAATTGTGTCCTTCATATCCAGAATTTCTGTATAGTTTTTTGTAAGGGCTTCAATCTCTCTGGTGAAGTATTCCTTCTGTTCATTAATTTTATTCCTGAGCTCATTGAACTATCTTTCTGAGTTTTCTTGTAACTCATTGAGTTTCTGTATGTCAATTATTTTAAATTCTCTGTCATTAGGTTTGTAATTTCTGTGACTTCAGGATTGGTTTAGGGAGACTTGTCATTTTCCTTCTGCCCTGAAGTGTTACTGTCTCATGGTGTTTGATGAACATATCCTTCACTGATGCATCTGTGGTGGTATCAAGTGGCAGATTCCACCTGCCAACATTGGGGAGGGGCAGGAGCTGTGTTTCTGATCCTGCCTTTTCTGATGGAAGTTGTGTGGGTACAGCTGCATTTCTGCAGGCTGGCTGCAGCCACTTGGTGGGTCACTCTTGTGGGGGTGGGGACTCTTTGCTCAGCAGGTGGGTTGTGTACATGCATGCCAACTCTGTGTTCATGGGTGGTTTGGCTGAGCTGCTCCATTTGGTGTGTGGGGTACCTTCATGGGGGCTGAGATGACACCACTTGCCACTTGGTGGGGAGTGATCTCTCAGGTGGGGCTGCCATGGCACAGTGGGGACTCCTGCAGGCCAGGCTACCACTCCAAAAAGATTCACATGTCTGGGCCGAGCTGCTCCTGCCTCCTCTTACAGTTGCATGGCCACTGTGTGAGGCTCTGCAACCTGGCTTGCTGCTACTGGGGAGTGGGTGGGGTGTGCTTATCTAGTTCCACTGCTTCTCAGGGATCCAGTCCACACACCTTCAGAAGTATATCTGTGTGGATCTCTCAGGATTCCTGTTGTGCTGTGTGGGGATCCTCTGTTGGTTAATGAATGTCCATTTAGTTGTAACTTTGAGGGAAGAAACAAAGGGAACAGCTCACTCTGCCATGATGCTGACATCATTCCCTATGAAGAACTCACAACTTAACAATAAAAAGATAAATAGCCCAATTGAGAAATAAGCAATGGATCTGAATAGACTTTTCTCTGAGGAAGATATACAAATGCCCAATAAGCACATGGAAAGATTCTTGGCATCATTAGTCGTTAGAGAAAAGCAAATCAAAACTACAATGTGAGGCACCCCCTAGGATGGCTACAGTCAAACAATCAGACAAGAATAAATGCTGAAGATGATGTAGAGTGACTGGAACCCTCACACACTGCTGGTGGGAATGTAAGATGGAGCAGCTGATTTGGGAAACCACTGGGCAGTTACTTAAAATGTGAAACATGAAGTTACTGTATGATCCAGCCATTCTGCCACAGGTATGTACCCAAGACATGACAACATGTGTCCACACAAAAACTTGCACCTGAATTTTCATAGCAGTATTACTCCTAGTAGCCCCAAAGTAGGAGCAATTCAAATGTCCACCAACTCCTGATGGAGAAATAAAATGTGAAATCTCCATACAATGGAATATTATTTGTCCATAAGAATGAACTAAGTAGTGATAAAACATGGATGAATCTTGAGAACATCACACTAAGGGAAAGAAGACAGTTACAAAGACCACATGTTGTCTGGTGTCATTGATATGAAATGTCCAGAACAGGCAAATCATAGAGACAGAGAGTAGATCAGTGGTGGCCAGGGGAGGGGGGAGAGGGGAATGGGAAGTGACTGCTGTTGCATACAGAGTTTCCTTTTGGGGGCTGGAAATGTTCTGAATTAGATAGTGGTGATGGCTGCACAATTCTGTGGCTATACCAGAACACACAGAAGCGTACATTTTCAGTTGTTGAGCATTATGGTATGTGAATAAAGTTGTTATCAAGACAAAAGATGAAGCACCAAACTGTTTCTAAGAAAGAGCTCCAGGGGCAGGAAGGGCTGGGTGCCAGAGAGAGATGGAGCCTGGTAAACAGAGGAACAGAGTAAGAAGTGGGGAGACCAGTGCTTCCCCCAAGCTGGCTCCTTGTGCTTTACCTGATTGAGGTTGTGGAATGTGAAACAGTCACTGATGTCTAAGGGCTTTAAAATGGAGCTGGGAAGCCATGAAGGAAATGGGTCTCATGCACGTCCTCATCCAGCAGAACATGAACTTCTGAATTGAGTAACGCTGCAAGAAACCTGCAGCCCCTCACAGTGATGGACTTTTGCCCCCTTCTAGCCAGCATTAGTAATCGATTATTTTTAGCCAAGAATAAATTTTGCTACCAACCCCAATTAACATTCTTTGTAATGCAAATCTCCTTTCTGTGCCGTTAAAAACCCCTGGCTTTTACTCTCTAGGTGGACACTGTTTTGGTTTCTACCTAAGTCTGTGCTCCCTGAATTACAGTTCTCTGATCCTCAAATAAATGCCTCTCTGCCCCTCATTTTAGCTCTTTATTTATAGGTTAACATACATGGTGTCAGAAAGTGGGACCTGAAATGATCTCATCTTTGTGGACCACCCTCCCCTGGAACCAGGTATGGTACCTGTAGGAGCCACCTGGGGCTCACTGTTTCCATGGATCACTGACTCTGGTGATTGTGGGTCCTCTCAGGTTGTGACTTCCCTCCAGTGGGTCAAGGTCAGTGCCTTTTTTTGGGGATCAGGATGACAGCCAAGGAGATGATTGTCTCAGTCCAGTGTGGCTGCCATTGCCAAGGATGGGATTCCCTCCGCAGGGTGTTGCCTTGTTCTATGAGTACTCTCACTGAACTGAGGGATGTCTCTACTGTCATTCCTGTCTGTGAGCTTTTCTTTCACATGGGACTTTCATTTTCCAAAGTTTCCCAAGAAGTTTCTCCCTCAGGAACTCCAGCTGGCTTTGTTTAAGAACTATGGTCCCTTCTCTTGTAGATTTCTATCTCAATGGACCAAAATTACTAAAGATGATTTAAAACCACAATGGCCAGTAGAGGGAACATTCTAACTAGATAAGATCATTTAACAGGTGCACTCCAAACCAAAGCTTCAAAATGCTAAAATGCCTTCATTGGAAGTTTTGTTGCAAAAAGCTAATGGAAAATTAAAGCTGTAAGAGGGACCTAAAAGGAAAGACCTCACAACCATAAACAGGAGTCCACCAGGTTAGTGGCCTTACTGACGCCCTCACATCCACTGTTGTAGGAGGGCCCTGAGGGGCAACTCCAGAGTTTTCAAGACTCTGAGGGTTTTCCTGGTAAACTGCTATGTCATTCCCTTAAACAGCCCAGGGGAAACTAAAATTAGAAAAATTGAGGTTATTTAATACTCCCAGAAATATTTACTGTTTGTTCTGGCTGAAAACTAAGCAGATATTTTAAAGGTTTTTTAATTTCTTCAGTAGCTCTGTGGTCAACAATTGGCCAAATGAAAAGCTGATACTCAGAGCCTGAGAGAATTTTTATAGTAGGCTTTCTTCCCTAAGTGTTGCTGCACAAAATTCTTTCCTCAGCGTTCCTCGTCCACAAACCTTCTATAACCTCCTTTTTCACGTTCAGAATTTTCCCATGCCTTCCTTCTTTCCTTCTACTATTTCAGGACAAATTTTTCTTAACAAAACAAACAAAAACATTTCCATTCCTTGTAGCTTCTTTAATGAAAACATATATCCTACTTTCCTTGAGACAAAGGTGTTTTCCTTATTCATTTTTAGTAGCTTTAATTACATATATTAACTGAAATTTTTACCCTTATGGATGTTCATTTTTCATGAAAACTAAAAAGTAAATAATCATGAACTGCTTTTTTACATTAGCATTCTGTGGCTTGGCAAGTTAAGAAACAGTTTTTACAATTTCTAGATACATGCTACTTAATAATATAATTTTTATAAATTATGACATGTTTACTAATAGGCCAAAACATCTTTTAGTTTCTCTGTAATAAGAAGCCAAAGGTAGATAAACTTAGACATGTTCAGCAATAATGTTTCAGTATTTTATCTTATTTCAAAATGACCCAAATATTCAATGAGATTTTTTTTTTGAGGAATATTAGCCCTGAGCTAACATCCGTACCCATCCTCCTCTACTTTATATGAGGGACGCCTACCATAGCATGGCTTGCCAAGCGGTGCCATGTCCACACCTGTGATCTGAACCGGTGAACCCCGGGCCACTGAGAAGTGGAACATGCTAACTTAACTGCTGTGCCACCAGGCCGGCCTCTCCAATGAGATTTTTGTCATTTAATTTCACCTGGAAAAACTTCAAAGTTTCAAGTTACCAGAGAAATTTTGGAAGTTGTCTTAAATATACATGCCATAACACATAATTATTGTTAAAAACTTCACTCAGCACTTTTATCTTTTTCACATCTGTTTAGTTTACTCAATCCCAGTAATTCCTTAGATTGCCTACAAAACTTTATGATACAGTAGGCAAAATTAGTCATCATTTTAAGTTATTATTTTTGCTAACCAGTTTTGTAATAGCCATAACATCAGCTTATTTGACCCATAATCATAAAATAAAGCCTGCATATCTCCATATTATCCAATGCTGACAACTTTGAAGACACGTCCATTTTAACCAAACCAACAATCTTAAATAAGCTTTCATTTACCAAAGATTAATTTTTATCATGTTAACTTGAAAGACACTTGGGTTAGTTGCTATTACATTTAGAAATAACTTATATAAATGCTTACTTCAAGCCAATTGAATAGAGCTCTTTACAAACTAGACCACCCGGAGGTAAGATGTCACACAAACACATATATAGACGTGCAACACAGAGATTCCATGGTTACTGTTTTAAAATTACTGCCATGAATCAGGTACAGTAATGAAAGGCTCCCTACTTATGATTCCACATTCTGTTTTAAGTTTTTTACTAATATTTGTGGAGAAGATACTCAAGATGCTAGATTTTTGGTGAGGGTGCTCTTATGGCCATTTTTTATTTCCTTTTTCCTTTTTTCCTTCAGTCTTATTGATGCGGGGTCGGTGAGCTGAGGATTCAAAAGAAAGATTTCTTGGACTCTCAAGATCTGGCGGTAGTGCTCTTTTATTTAGAGAATAGTGTGGAATAGCATGGGGACAGGACCCATGGGCAGTCAGGCTGCTGTGTGGGGCCAGGGCCCACGGGCAGGAGGAGCCGCTGCTGCTGCCCCCCTCCCCCCACTGCTGCAAACATGGGTGGAGAGTAAGGCTAAATTTAAGGCATAGGTATGTGAGCCATCTCTTTATAAGACAAAGGAAAGAACATGTAAAAAAGTTAAAATGGTATCAGTGCAGGTGGGGTCTGGCCATTGGGTGGTCCCACAACTTTTAGATAAGAATCAAATCGGATTAAGTAAAGGCCAGAAGTCACCACCCTAAATCAGTTACATGAGGTTGCCAGACAGTAACCAACTTAAGTCCTTGCCTTCCCCATTAAGAGTTCCCAGAGATAAGGTCATCCTGCCTTCTTCCTGGCACAGAGAGGGAGGCATCTTCACAGATGGAGGTTTCCCTTACAAATGTAAATGTTCTCAAAAAAGGGCAAGCAAACTCTGCTCCTCAGAGCCTACTTCTCATCTGTAGTTTTAAAAGTAATGAGTCTAAAAATCCTCATCATTATGAGTTGGTGATGTGCTAGATATTTCTTGGAAAGGTTGCAAGGTCTTTGAGATAAGAGAAATGAGTGGACTCTGAACTGCCTCTAGACCTGAATTTCCAGTCTTGCAAGGATTTTTTTTAAGTACAGTTGCTCTTAAGTCCTCAGAAATTGGGTTGTAACTATAATGATATTATAGGTTGATCAGCCTGTCCAGCTATATCACAAAGGCACAGAAAAACCATTAAAGTTTTCTCCAAGATGGAGTTTCTGGGGCATATTTTGTTTGTCTGTCTCCAATGTGCCAATATCTACGAGCATCTAGAGAGGAACAGGGGAGGCTTTGGGATTGGCAAAGGACAAGCAAACTTTGAACCGCTTTCTAGAGCCACACCTCTGGCACTGCAGGGATCTGCAAGACAAACATGGTTGTTTCCAGTTCCCCAAAGAACTAATTACAGTCTGAATGATAACAGAGATTGGCCCATCCTTTCAGCTACGTTTTTCCAGTTGCTTCTTTATATTATGGAGATTTTTACCTTAAGAGGTGAGTCAAAAGATGTTTTTGTTATAAAACTTCAGCACAATGTACCACACCTTTAAAAAGGCTGCACAAAGTGTTTAATAAAGGCCCTTTGCCAAGTGCACAATTCAGCTCTAGACCAATTTACCCTGGGAGTGGGTGGAGCTTTCACTAACTTCTGGAAGATCAGGAGAGGAGGATGAGACACCAAGTTTGGTTCTTAAGACTAGTCACTATGAGACTTCTCTAAAAAACTTTTCCAATTTAGAAGCTTTTCCAATTTAAGAATCCATCGTCTGACCATTGAGGAGTAGGATCTTAATAGTGACTCAATCCAGTAAGCATTTATGGCTTAACTATGAACACAAGAGGGACCCCCAAAAGAGAGTGCAAAAGAAGCAGCCCTCACAAGATCCAGAAAGTTCACTGCCAAAAAATAGTCCAAGAAAGAAAAGGTTTCCACTGCACAGTTGGTAGTGCACTAAGAAGCAATGAAGGTTGAGACAACAAAGGTCCCTGATGGACTGGGACCCTCATGACAAACTCCCCTGAGATTTGATACAGCAGACAAAGAGAGTGCATCTCAGAACCCCAGTCTATTCAACTGGCCACCAAGATGCATGCTGGTACGTGCATCCTGCAGATGGCAGAGACCAAAGAGGACACAAAGCGAAGCTCTTAAACATGGAACAAGACGAAAGAAAAATCTTCATCTTATAAGCATGTGGGGGACTGGCATTGGCCACCCCAAGACATGTCTCTTTGCATGAGGATTATCTGGGGCTGGTTACTTTTAATAAACTGGGACAGGGAAGGAGGCTCTGAGGAGTGGAACTTTCTTGCCCTTTGTTAGGAGACATTTACATTTGAAAGGGAAATCTCCATCTCTAAAGTTGTCTCCCTCTCTGTACCAGGAAGAAGGGGGATGAACTTATCTCTAGAAACTCCTATCAATACAGAATGCCAGGATTTAAATCTGCATAATAATCTTATTCCTGTTTATTGTGCTTGTCTGGTAACCTCCTGTAACTGACTCTCCCCACCCCCAACATCCTCCTTTGTCTTTAGCTGAGGAGGATATTTAAGGTGGGGGCTTCAGCCATTTTGGTGAGTTGCTCAGCTTGCCTGAGCCTCTCCCATGTATACATGTTATAAAGCTTTGTTTAATTTTCTCCTGCTATTCTGTCTCATGTGAATTTAATTCGTTCTCCGGCCAGAAGAACCCACATTGGGTAGAGGAAATGTCTTTCTCCCCTACAAGCACACTAATAGCTTTACCTAAGCCTTGGGTCTCTTCGAGCCAAACTAATACCAAGGAGGGAAGTACCTTGGGGTTGGGGATTGTGTGTTGTTTTACAGAGTACCTTGTACACAGAAGTGTTCTTGAGATTGGTGGGGGACCTGTCATCATGTACCCCATTCTGTGACCAACTTCTCCTATGACAGGAGTCTTCTTGAGGAGGCAAGTGCCCTAATGGCTCTTAACTGCTTGACCTGTGCCCACCAGTTTTGTGGCCCTTTTTGGCTTCTAAGAGGCCCCTTAACAATAGCTTTCACCTCATGTGCATACTTAACCTACAGCAAAGTTTACTGAGGGCCCGCCCAGACAACAGCTTATAGAGATATCTGTGTCTTTCCCTATGGTTCCTTCCTTTTTATGACAATTGACACAAAAGACAGAGACAAGAAAGAATAGTGACCATCTCTGGGAGGAGAAGGATCAATTAACCAGTGAGTACTCAAACCAAATTTCTCAGAGTCACTGAATGATCTATCATCTGACCATTTTCTCCAGATTTTAAAGAACACGATAGCCAGGCTGTGTTATAAAGGAATATCATTTTTCCTGTTTCATGGGCTCATAGCTAAAAGTTGCCCAGTTTGGGGGAATGTAGCCTAAGGGGCTACAGATGGGAATCAAATTAGCATTTCCCATTGTTTCAGACTTTAGACACAGCTGGTCAAAAGTATATTTATGCTGCAGATAGAACTAGGTCGTGAAAATTTTGGGTGTCCCTGAAACCAAGGTGCTCACAATGATGTCAAACTAAGGCTTCCTTCCAATGGCCAATGTAATTCCCTGAGGCTGATGGCAGTTTGGTGGGAACCTTAGCCACAAAACAGAGTGCAACGGGATTTTGCCCAACTGTATTTTGTGACTCCATCCTAATGATTATTAAGGCAAGCCCTCAGGACGCTAAACAAGCTGGGTCAGATTCTACAATTCTTTGTAAACATTTGCAGCTTCTGGAAACTTTAGGTGCCAGAAAGTGGTGAGTTTGACTCTTTGAAGAAATTTCTCTATTACTTGGCTCTTAAAAAGGATCCCCAAAGTGGTCGCTGCAATTTTAAATTATCCCAGGTTAGCCTGAATGCTGTTCAGGCAAACATTAACACACAATACAATTCTATGTATGACACAGACCAGAACACTAGTTAGTTTTCCAGGAGTAGCTCAGAACCAGCGCAAGGAGCTACTCAAAACCAGATTGCCAGGGGCAGCTCACAACCAGTGCCAGGTGTTGCCCAGATCCAGAAGCAACTTCATGAGTGAACCTCTTATCCTGCCTCTAGTTACCTTGGGTGGTTCAGGCTCAAGGTTTGGGTATCAGCCCACCAGGATTCCCCAGAATGAAAGCCAACTTCTATTTACAGGAAATCAAACCAGAGAGACAAGGTGAGGGACAGTCACTTTCTTAAAGTTACTCACCCAGAGCTCAGAGACGTCTTGATCCAGAAAGTATTTCTTCTCCTAATGGGAAAAAGAAAAACACCCTGGTACTGGGACCACCAAAGCTGGAAACAGGAATCCAATCAGTCATGTCTCTAGACAAAACTGTCTAGGAAGCTGCTTAGGGTTGATGAAAAGACCACACATCCTGCTGGGGGTTCCAAAGTCTCAGGAGGGTGGTGACAGGACCTTGTCCCTTCATGGTCACTAATTGTTACTGCAGAAAATTGGGGTTCTCTTGCCTGATGAGCTTAATGAGCCATGTAACTATGGCATTGGATGTTGGAGGAGAAATCAGCTTTATTCTGAGAGATGGATCTGCAGGGAGGCAGGGGGTGTGTGCCCTCATACTGGTCTCCCTGATTCAGGACTTGGGGTGAAATTTAAGACATTAGGGAGGACAGGGTGGCACCCAGAAACACTAGTGGCACAGGTTTTGATTGGTAGGCTTCAAGCATTTATGGTACAGCTTTAAATATTTATGGCAAGTTTCTATAGTTTTATGATAGGGCTCTAAACATTTATGATGAGGTGGGGAAGAAATTCTAACACTGGGGCTTCCTGAATGAGGGACCCCTTACTTCTGAGAAGAGTCAACTTTCAAGGTCCAGTCATGTCCTAGCCCTTTGGGTTCTACAGGGAGATGAATCTTTAGTTCTGCGGTCATTTCAGGTCAAGATTTCTTCTGCTCATGCTCTGGTGATGTGACTTTGCACACTTTCTGAAAGGCAATCATTAGTCACTCAGTTGATAAGAGATGGGGTCAGGTGAACTGGTACTGGAGGGCCCACTGTTACATAAGTTACAGTAAATCTATGTACCCAGAGAGAAAGAAGCAAATTACAGATAATGTAAAAAGTTACAACCCAATTTCTGAGGCACTGAGAGCAACTGTCCTCATCTCACAAATCTTTGCAAAACTGAAAATGCAGCTCCACAGGCAGATCAGGTTCCACCATCCCCATCACCAATCCTGACATCTCCACATCTGACTCAAAGCCTGGACCCTCGCCAGGAGCATCCTTATTAGACCGTCCCCAATTCCTGAGGCTGAAGGAAAAGTTTAAACCCCAATTACCCTGAAAGCCCTAGGGACAAACTTGCATTTTTTCTCTGTGTCCTTTGAAGTTGTAAATTTTCCCCTGTCTTTAGCATGTAAACAGCCCAGGAGCTAACAGCCCACAGTCACCTCAGGCTCAACCTGGCTCCTCAATCAGGAAAGCCTGAGGTTAGAGGGAAAAAAAGGGAATATGTTTCCTTTTAAATGCAGGCTGCTAGAGAGGCTCTCTTCCCAAATCTAATTCATCCCCTCTTTATCTAGAACAAAGATAAATGTTAAAAGACTCTTCCACAGATATTAACAACAACAAACTTTTAAGCAGGTGACCTTAACTTGTTACATCTGCTTGAGACACAATTATTTGTAAACTACTGAGTTTTGTATTCTACCTGTTTCATGGCTAAAACTTTTTAAATAAAAGCTGTAAGATCTCTGTCTGTGTTGGTCTAAATATATGTACGTACATTATATATAAGTCATATTTTTCTGCTTCTAGATGGTATTAACAAAATTGATTTCTAAACAGAGTTCTATTTAATGAAATTAAATTAAGAGCTTATGTAAATTATTTCTAAATATAATAGAAACTAATCCAAATATTTTTCAAGTTAACATGCTGTAAAATAATCCTT
This sequence comes from Equus quagga, assembly GCF_021613505.1. Lineage (NCBI taxonomy): Eukaryota > Metazoa > Chordata > Mammalia > Perissodactyla > Equidae > Equus > Equus quagga. The sequence goes on along the minus strand of NC_060281.1, from coordinate 91,580,046 downwards.
GGTCAATAAAAGTTTGTTTAAGTTTGTTGGTCTAATTAAAATAGGTGTGTCTTCAGAGTTATCAGCACTGGATACAATGGAAACATACAACTTTTATTCTACCCGGGGTATTAATCATATCAGCTCATGTTTATGACAAGCATGTGATAAGCTCATGAAAGAGTAAAGAACAAATTATGAATGTAAAAAAGTTTGTGGGAGAGCAACCCTAAGAAAAAAGTCTCATGTGTGGTCGAGCTGGCTAAGATTGGAATGAATTTAATTAAGTAAATGAGTTTAGTATCAAAAATAAGCTGGTGCAAAATTAGAACTTGGTTCTCTTTCTGTGATTATTATAAGGACAAGGTTTCTTGGGCTTTTAATCTCCTGATAAAACAATTATGAAAAGTTTTCTTTACATTTGAGTAATCTGTGAAAAGGCATGGACGTTATGTTTTAGCAAAATTATTTCCTGTGCTTTGTGTCAAAAGCTGAGTCTTTTCTATTACAGAAAGCTAAGTTTTTGCAGCTATGTAACATTCTGTATTTGTCTTTGAAATCTTTTTGTCACCTTGGTTAAATAATAATTAAATATGAAGTTTTGTAATGATCTGTGATCCTATTTAGGCAAGTATTTTAAGACTTTCTTTGATATTTTTGATAAACTTTGCAAAATTAGATTCTAAATGAAGTCTTTTTTGGACTTTTAGATAACATTGGGAGTTTTCAGAGGATCCCTGAAAAATCTCAAGATTCATTTTCTCTCCTTATAAAAAGAGAGACATTAAACTAATTAGGCTTATTTGAAATGTTAAATTATGTGGAAGCGTTGTCAAATAAGAAATAACATTAAGCCATCTTTATGTTATGTCTTTACAAGTATAGGTTATAAGAGGTCCAGAAATTATGTGAAATTCCTGGGAGTCTAATATGTCCTGGAATAAAATGCTGCTGTCATCAAAATTGAGGTTTGCATTAAATATCAGGAAAGCTCTTTAGCTGATTTTCACATAAAGGCAGCAACCACAGAATTTGTAAAGGTTGGCTTGTGTGGATGAAGTCCATTCAGACTCTGCAAAGAGCAGTCCCTCATTGCCAGACTTTTGCCATCCTGAGGTCTTTATAACAGGGCAACAGTCTGCTCCTGAAGCAGAGAAATTAAGGTGGGTGAACAATCGCTGTAAATTCAACAAACAGTCAGGACTATGGAAAATCCAAGACGGCTCCTGGGCTCTTCCCAGCTCCCTGGCAAATCTCATTTTTCAGTTTTTACATTTCTTCACCCACATTAAGAGAAGCTATTTCTGTCCCCAGAGGCCTCAGAACTCTTCCCTCGGGGTCCTTTGAGCACCTGAAGCTGGACTTCAGTCAGCTGCCACTTCCTATGGCTCATCAATACATTCTTGTTGTTGTCTGTGTTTCCCGGATGGGTTAAAGCCTTTCCCTTGCCACAAAGCTGATGCCCTCACAATGGCAGAGAAACTGCTAGAATACGAGCTTCCCACTTGGGACGCACCTTCCACAATCTCCAGGCACCCACTTCAGTGGGAAAATCATATGAACCTTGATGAAAACCTTTCAAACTTCTTGGAATTTCACTGTTCCGATCATCCTCAATCATCAGGCAAAGTTGAGAAAACTAATGGAAAAACTGAATTCAAGCAGAAGAAATAGTAAATTACATGAGACCACATGAGCTGAGAAAGATGGTCTAATGTTTTGTTTTTCCAGATTTAAAGAAATCTTTTCTCTTATTCTATCAACTATTTGGTAACACACTCCTATGTAAACAAAGATGAAACATTTACCTTTTCTCCCTTCCTGATCCCTCCAGAATTCAGAAACTCTCAGTGTTCTTATTTTCACTTGTATGAATAATCAGGCCAAGTTTTTAATATAAACAATTAGTTTTACCATGATTATCTTTGACAAAAAAATTTGAGAGTAATTATGGAGAGAAAAATTATGTTTGCATCTTTGTAGACAATAGATTCTAGTCCTGTTAACCATCTTTGAGGTTTGTTCCATGGCTGTGGACTACACTCCTCTGGCCTAAGGTATTAGGTATGAGACAGTCGTCAGCAGCTCAGTGTCTGTTGGTCCACACCTTCTGCTGCTCCCCTGTCGTCTCATGTGAGTGTGACCAGCTCCTGTGAGTCTCTACTGTCTTATCCCCAGAACATTATCAACAGGTTAAAGATGCTTTCCTGGATTCCAATTTAAAGGATCCTGTTGGTCATAATCTAGAGCCTGGTACTGGGTATTCTGGAAGCATCATAAGAGGAAGACAGCCCTCAAGCCCCGTTGGAAAGGACCTTACCAAGAGCTCTTGACCACTGACACCGCTGCAGAACTAGAAGTCATTGCATTCTATGTGCCCCTTTGGGTAGACCCTTGTGATTACTATGGGGAACCATGGGCTTATGAATGTCTAGCCAGCTGGCATATTGCAGGACAATGCCTTTTAGGATATCATAATATTCCATTTCAAGTTCTTGTTAAAGAAGAAACCCAACTGCAATCTCATAGGTCTATGAGAGACTAGGTGATCCTGTTTTACACCCCAGCTACTGTCATTGATTACCACTGTGAAAGGCTTTGTTCTTTGGGTTGATGTCATTCATAATGACCTGTTGAGAAAAAACTTATCCCTAACCCTAGTTAAAGTGGCAAATTCTACCATTCGAGCCTTCACTCAACAACAATCCGATTCTTTATTGAGGGCCATGTTAGATAACTGAATGGCACTCAGTATCTCCTTGCAGGACAGGGTGGCATCTGTGTTGTAGCCAAAACCTCCTGCTGAACCTGCATAAACTCTTCTGGTGAAGTTCAGTTAGAACTTGAAAAATCATAATAATATCATAGGATGTCTCCCATCCAGTGTCTTTTAATGACACCCTGTGATTCTCTATTGATGTTTTCATCTGGCTTCCTGGTGTAGGTACTTAGAGGAGATCAGGATGTCAGATACTGTTTACGATGATTATTAGAATTGTGCTATGTGTACTTGTATTTAAGCTTCTTATGCTACTACTGCCTCAGATCTGCTCCAAGTTATACTAATGATTATTGTTCTGATTTGCATGATCTTTGTCACCTTCAAGCTACGAATGACTTGCATTTCTCGATGCTGTGTGTCTGTCTCTACCTCCAGAACAATGATTGCTCAGTGACTTGAGATCATCAACCAGTCTTCAAACTCCAAAGGACTTGATATTTTTCCAGATAGAGACAGTGCCTAAGACTCATTTCTTGATCACCTCCTTATTGTTCAGATGCCACCAGAGCCTCTGACTGCATTTCTCCTACGGAAGATTGAGCACGTGGCTTCCCCCCGAGAAGGGACATGACTTTCCAGAAAATAACATTTCTAGGATTGAGGGAAATATTAATATATGGAACAGTTGATCCGAGACGGTTTCTGCTGCAAGATCTTGATGAGAAGGGGAAATGTGGACAGTGAGAACAAAATGGAGTAACATACGCTAAGGATTCTAAAATGGAGCTGGGAGACCATTAAGGAAATGGGGCTCATGCAGGCACACCACGTCTCTACCAGAGGGAATGTTAACTTTTGAGCTGTGCTTCTCTGTTGTCATCTTGACCTTCTTTCACGAAATATGCTCACTCTCAAAGATAAGAACTTCCTGCCTTAGAGACGGCTTTAGCAACTGATCACATATAGCCAAGACGTAACAGTTGTTGCCAGCACCAATCACAAATTTAGCAAAACGACCTGTGTAATTTTTCTCTTCTTGCCTTTATAAACCCTTACATCCTTGTTTTCCTCAGAACACAGTTTGATTTTCTGCCTGAATCTGTGTCTCCTGAGCTGCAATTCTAATTGCCCAAATAAATATCTGCTATTTGAAGTGTAGTGGATTTTTCCTCAGTCAACATCTCATACTTCCAGAGGCCAGGAGTCCTGGATCCAGGTCCGGGAGGGTTGTTTTCTGGTGAGGCCTCTCTTCCTGGCCCACAGAGGGCTGTCTTCTTGCTGTGCTCACGTGGGCGAGGGCGAGAGAGCAAGCTTTCTGGTGCTTCCTCTGATAAGGACACTAATGCTCTTGGGTCAGGGCCCCGTCCTTATGGCCTCATTTAACCTTAACTACTTCCTGTCTCCAAGTAGAGTCACACTGGGTGTTCAGGCCTCAATGCATGAACTGTGGGGTGACAAAATTCACTCATTAGCACCCTCCTTCCTCAGGGCTCCAACCACGCCATGGACATTACTGAACTGTAGCCTGTATCATGTTGTGTTAAATACCATTTATTTTTCTGATTCTAAAAGTGCACATACTTAGAGTAGAAAGTGCATAAAATGCAGAAAAATATAAAGAAGAAATACATAAACTCACAACCTAGAGGTAAACATTGTTAACATGCCAGGGGTTCTTTTGGTCTTTTTTTTTTCTGTGTATGTACATTCACATATTGTCTTTTTACACAATTTGGATCAAATAACGTGTTTTTTTGGGAACAGTTTTCTTGAGATATAATTTACATCCCATACAATTCACCCATTTAAAGTGGTGGATGATCCAATGGTGTTTAGTACGTTCACAGATTTGTGCAACCATCACCACCATCAATTTTAGAACATTGTGACCATCTCCAAAAGAAACCCAGACCCTTCAGCTGCCAACCTCCATGCCTCCCACCTCCCCAGTCCTGGGCAGCCTCAAACCTGCTTTCTGTCTCTGTGGATTTGCCTGATTTGGACATTTTGTATAAACAGAATCATACAATGTGACTGACTTCTTTCACTCAGCAGAATGTTTCAAGGTCCATCCATGTTGTGCAGGACACAATCCTCCTGCTCCATGATCCAGTCCTGTAGTAGCATGCGACTGCATTCTTTTTGCTATTAAACAGCTGCATTGAGATACAATTCACATGCCATACAATTCACCTATTTAAAAGAGACAATTCAGGTTTTTGCAGTATATTCATGAAGTTGTGCAACCATAAAGATAATCAATTTTAGAACATTTTTATCATGCCAAATATTATTCATTTTCATTGCCAAGTAATATTCCATTGCATGGGTGTACCACAGTATTTATCCATCCATCACTGATGGACATTGCAACCTCTGGCTGTTATGAAGAAGGCTACTGTGAACATCTGTATACAAGTGTTGCTGTGAACATCTGTTTTCATTTCTCTAGGAGCAGAATTGCTGTGTCATATGACAGCTCCATGTTTAACTTTCTGAGGACCTTCTGAGGACCTGCCAGGCAAACTGTGTGATTTTTTAATCTGGATTTTCTCACTTTATTAATCACGCACATTTTCACAAATTCTCACATGTTCTTTGAACATTGGCTTTAATGTTTGCAGGGATCCAAATCTTAGTTAACCAATCACTTGTTATTGGGCATTTAGATTATTTCCAATTTTCATATTATAAACAGCATTTCAGGGAATGTCTTTGGGCATCAATCTTTTTCTGCATCTCTGGTTAGTTCTGTAGAGAAGATTAGTCAGACCATTGGGTCAAAGGGCACAGGCAGTTTTAAGGCTCTTGGTACATAGTGATAAATTGCCTTCCAAAAGAGTTGCATCAGTTCACATTCTCACAAATTGATGTTGGGAATGCCGGTTGTACACCACCTTCTATTCTCATTGTCTCCTAAGTTCCTTCATCCTTCATGGCATCGTTGATGCCGTGTCCAGCTCAACATGCAGCACATCATACGAGTTCATATTACACATATGAGAACAGAGAAAGGCCCAGGTTAGTGTGGGAACTGTGGGGGCCGAGGAGGGTGCAGATGGTTGCATCATAATGAAGGCCAGCTCCATACGACTTACCTGTCAGGTGACATGGGGACTCAGTGCACACTCACGTGGTAACAAGGCATGGCGAGACCCAGAACCCTGCATGTGGAAGTTGAAGTGGCCCATGGAAGATGAGGAAGCCACACTCCACAGTTATTTAGGGGCAGACACTGGTGGGGACGGGCTGAAGGCTGGCAGCAACTCTGTTCTGTGAATCACTCTGTGGGCAGCAGTCTTTATGCAAAGCCCTGGAAGAGTGACCTTCACTGAGCTGGCAAGGTCATCAAACTCTCTGCTCACCTGGACATCCTGAGGAGAGACCCAGGACCAGGCAGCACATGATCACCTTCTGAGAACTTCACTTCTTTTACTCACACACAGAGGGTCTCAAAGAAGCTCTTTAGGACAGCTTCTCTCCTATGGATGACAACGTCATTACTCCCCAAACTATTAAAACAGAGAAGGGCAGGGCGTCAAGGGGGCTTCTGGGAGCTGGTTACATAGGTCTGTGCTGTTTGTGAAAATTCACCAGGCTCTGCCCTTAATCCATGTGCACTTTGCTGCATAAATGTTGTTCCTCAACAGGAAATGAAAACCAGAGAGACTGGGGAAAGAGAACCAGCACTGAGTCTGTCTCTGCACAGGCCCTTTCCGTGGGTCTGTCATCTCATCCCGTCTCACAGTGACCCTGGCTGGAAAGTACTAGCCCCATTTCACATGGACACAAGGCTGAGTCCTGGGAAGGGTTTTACGTGAACTGTAAGGATTCAGAAGGATTTCCCTTGAAGCTGAGGCTACAATCTGGGCTAGGCAGATTAGACTAATGACAACAGTGAAGGAACAGGAAACAGAACATTGTATCTAGACTAGAGCTGATCTCTGATTCAGAATCCAGGATCCAATGTTGATGGATCAGGATTTGGCCCCAAGTCTGTCAACCGAAACCCTATGGGATTTCCATTATACTAACGCTTCTGATAATAACCACACATCATATTGAACAAGCATGTGCTGTTTCAGGACAATTTCACGTATTCTGTTTGTGTTAGAATGATGGAATCCAGTGCTGAGCGGCCTTCTCAGAGCAGAGGGACGTGGTCAAGGCAAGCTCATCTCTGGCTGTGGAGCCATAGAGACGAGGCAGGGAGAAGGGAGAAGGAAACAAGGACGCTTGACACCAGGTGTCCCGAGCCTGAGAGTTGGAGCTGTGAAGACAGGTCTCTGGAGAGGCTTTGACTCAGGTCTGGACTGAAGTGAATCAGGGTTGGAATAAGCAGTGATTTGGGACTAGACTTTCTTTTAATAATTCGTACTTGGGGTTCTCTCCTTAGTGTTTAACTGCCTTGGAAAAGAATGACATTTTTTCTACATTAAAAAGGCAAAGTTGTGAAGAAGATCCAAGATGGCGGCATGAGTAGTCTTCTTTGTCTCTCCCCCTTCGAATCTACAACTAATTGGACATTCATCGCTTAACAAAGGATATCCATATAGCATCTCAGGACGCCTGAGAGACCCACACTGCTATACATTGGAAGGCGGACAGACTCCCCTCCCGGAGGAGGTGGAGATAGGTGAAAACTCTCCGACCCTGACCCCTGAACAGCCTAGTACCTGCAAGCGGCTTTCTTTCAGCGGACGCCCCCAGAACATTGCCACACACCAAGGGCAGGAGGGAGCAAACACCAGAGGAGCGACAGTGGAAACAGGTGACCAGAGCCCTACCTAAGCCCCCCGTAATTACACCTAAGCCCAGAGGGAAGCTCCAGAGTTACACTCTGGAGGCGGCGGGGAAAACTCCTACCCGCCATTAGCAGAGAGGCCCACCCAGCATCCACAATGCCGGGAGGCTCCCGGAGAGAATCCCAAACGGGGCGGCAGCCTGCCAGCTGCTGCCGCCAGCCCCACTGACTGGGCTTTCACCTGGGCAGGGCTCGGGGCTACCGGAGATCTCCTGGGAGAGGACTGGGGCTGGGTGGACCTCCAGCAGCAGGCTCCGTGGCCTGGGGGGAAACTCTGGAGTTCTGTCCAGGCAGCAGGCAAAGTCTCTACCTGTCATTAGCAGAGAGGCCCTGCCCAGCATCCACAATGCTGGGAGGGTCCCGAGAGGAGAATCCCAGGCAGGGCAGCAGCCTGCCAGCTGCCACTGAACTCAAGGTCTCTGGCTATCCCCCAGACAGGGCAAGGGGCACCCCGAGATCCTAGGGGAGAGGACTGGGGCTGGGTGGAGTTCCAGCAACCTGGCTCTGTGGCCCAGGGAGAAACTCTACAGTCTCACAGAAGCCTCAGCGATGGCCTCTGCACAGCACTAGTAGAGAGCACCCACCTGGCAACCACAAGGCTGGAAGACCCTGGGACAAAAGTAGCATAGCTAGGTGAGCTAACCACAGACTGCAGAAGATGCCCATAGCTCTGCTGTGACCCATAGTGGACAAGTGAGATTTTGTGGGTGCTGACAGTGACAGAGCTGCAAATATAAGTGATCCTGCCCCTGGCCGCTGGGAAAGCCCATAACACTGCTGCAGACCCTAAGGAGGGAGCACGTCTAGGTGGTCTGCAACAGTAGGCACCAGCAGCCTGAAGCCCCCTTGTGATGGCCCCCACAGCTGAAGAGGGAACCCACAGGACCACTGTGACTATGAGGAGGGGCCCAGGCACAGTTAGCAACAGCTGATAGGGTTCCTGGTTGGTGCAGTATAAACAGCTGTCCCTCCACCACACCAGTAGAAACAAGTGGAAGCAGTAACTAAACTCTATCTTTATGTGGAGGCACAAATCTACAGCATCAAGCAATATGAAAAAATATATTAAATCTCCAGAACAGAAGGAAAATGACAAATACACAGAAAACAATCTCAAAGACAATGAAATATATAACCTAAATGATGATGACTTCAAAACAGCCATCATTAAAAAACTCAATGAGTTAAAAGAGAATTCAGATAGACAACTCAACAAGTTCAGAAGCTATGTCACAAAAGAGTTCGATACTATAAAGAAGAACCAAACAGAAATACTGGAAATGAAGAACACAATAGAGGAGATTAAGAAGAATCTAGACACACTGAACAGTGGGCCGATAATATGGAGGAAAGAATTAGCAATTTGGAAGATAGGAATATAGAAATGCTGCAGGCAGAGGAGGAGAGAGAACTAAGAATAAAAAGAAATGAAGAAACTCTCCGAGAATAATCTGACACAATTAGGACATGCAACTTAAGGATTATAGGTATACCAGAGGGAGAAGAGAGGGAGAAGGGGGCATAAAGCCTATTCAAAGAAATAATGGCTGAGAACTTCTCAAACCTGGGGGAGAGAGATGGAACTTCATGTGACAGAAGCCAATAGATCTCCAAACTTTATCAATGCAAGAAGACCAACCCCGAGGCATATAGGAGTGAAGCTAGCAAAAGTCAACGAGAAGGAGAGAATACTAAGGGCAGCCAGGCAGAAGAAATTAACCTACAAAGGAACCCCCATCAGGCTATCAGCAGATTTCTCAGCAGAAACTTTACAGGATAGAAGAGAGTGGAATGATATATTCAAAAATCTGAAGGACAAAAACCTGCAGCTGAGAATTCTCTACCTGGTGAAAATACCCTTCAAATACGATGGAGAAATAAAAACTTTCCCAGATAAACAAAAATTAAGGGAATTCATTGCCACAAAACCTCCTCTTCAAGAAATGCTCAGGAAAACCCTCATTCCTGAACAATCAAAAAAAGGAAAGGGGCTAAAAAGCCAAGAGCAAAGGAGATAAGTAGAAGGACAACAACAGAGAGAAGCAGCTCTCCATCGGAACAGACTAAACCATGGGATGAGAAACAAAGGAAATTGAAGAGAACCAGAAAACAAGACATAAAATGGCAGCGGTAGGCCCCCACATTTCAATAATCACTCTAAATGTAAATGGATTGAACTCTCCAATCAAAAGACACAGAGTGGCAGGAGGGATCAAAGAACAAGACCCAACAATATGCTGCCTCCAGGAAACACACCTCAGCCCCAAAGACAAACACAGACTCAGAGTGAAGGGATGGAGGACAATACTCCAAGCTAATAATGAACAAAAGAAAGCAGGTGTCACTATACTAATATCAGACAAAGTAGACTTCAAATCAAAACAGATAAAGAAAGACAAAGAGGGACAGTATATAATGATAAAAGGGACTCTCCACCAAGAAGACATAACACTTATAAACGCACCCAACACAGGAGCACCAAAATTTGTAAAGTGACTCTTAACAGAACTAAAAGAAGACATCAACAACAATACAATAATAGTAGGGGACCTCAACACCCCATTAACACCAATGGATAGAACATCCAGACAGAAAATCAACAAGGAAATTATAGAATTAAATGAAAAATTAGACCAGATGGACTTAATAGATATATATAGAACACTTCATCCAAAAACAGCAGGTTACACATTCTTCTCAAGTGCGCATGGAACATTCTCAAGGATTGACCATATTTTGGGAAACAAAGCAAGCATCAATAAATACAAGAGAGTTGAAATAATATCAAGCATCTTTTCTGATCATAATCCTATGAAACTAGAAATCAACTACAAGAATAAAGCAGGGAAAGGTGCAAAAATGTGGAGACTAAACAACACGCTACTGAACAAACAATGGATTATTGAAGAAATTAAAGAAGAAATCAAATATTATCTGGAGACAAATGAAAATGAGAACACGTCATACCAAATCACTTGGGATGCAGCAAAGGCAGTCCTAAGAGGGAAATTCATTGCAATACAGGCTCACCTCACTAAACAAGAAAAAGCTCACATAAGGAACCTCAAACAACACCTAACAGAATTAGAAAAAGAAGAACAAACAAAGCCCAGAGTCAGTAGAAGGAGGGAAATAATGAAAATAAGAGCAGAAATAAACGATATTGAACAAAAAAGAGAGTAGAAAGGATCAATGAAACAAAGAGTTGGTTCTTCGAAAAAATTAACAAAATCGACAAACCCTTAGCCAGACTCACCAAGAAAAGAAGAGAGAAATCTCAAATAAATAAAATTAGGAATGAGAGAGGAGAAATCACAACAGATACCAAAGAAATACAAGGGATCATAAGAGAATACTATCAAAAACTATATGCCAACAAATTGAACAACCTAGAAGAAATGGACAAATTCCTAGACTCTTACAACCTACCCAAACTGAATCAGGAAGAAATAGAGAATCTGAATAGACCAATCACAAGTAAAGAAATAGAAACAGTAATCAAAAACCTCCCCCAAAATAAGAGTCCAGGACCAGACGGCTTCTCTGCAGAATTCTACCAAACATTCAAAGAATATTTAATACCTATCCTTCTCAAACTATTCCAGAAAACTGAGGAAGATGGAGTACTCCCAACACATTCTATGAAGCCAACATCACTCTGATCCCCAAACCTGACAAGGACAACACAAAGAAGGAGAACTACAGGCCAATACCACTGGTGAACATAGATGCAAAAATCCTCAACAAAATTCTGGCAAACCGAATACAGCAATACATCAAAAAGATTATACACCATGATCAAGTGGGATTTATACCAGGGACACAGGGATGCTTCAACATCCGCAAGTCAATCAACGTGATACACTACATCAACAAAATGAAAAACAAAAACCACACGATCATCTCAATAGACGCAGAGAAAGCATTCGACAAGATCCAACACCCATTTATGATAAAAACTCTCAATAAAATGGGTATAGAAGGAAAATACCTCAACATAATAAAGGCCATATATGACAAACCCACAGCCAACATCATACTCAACGGACAAAAACTGAAAGCCATCCCTCTGAGAACAGGAACAAGACAAGGGTGCCCACTCTCACCACTCCTATTCAACATAGTACTGGAGGTGTTGGCCAGAGCAATTCGGCAGGAAAAAGAAATAAAAGGAATCCAAATAGGCAATGAAGAAGTAAAGCTCTCACTGCTTGCAGACGACATGATCTTATATATAGAAAACCCCAAAGAATCCTTAGGAAAACTATTAGAAACAATCAACAGCTACAGCAAAGTTGCAGAGTATAAAATCAACATACATAAATCAGTAGTATTTCTATACACTAACAATGAACTAACGGAAAAAGAACTCAAGAACTCAATCCCATTCACAATCACAACAAAAAGAATAAAATACCTTGGGATAAATTTAACCAAGCAAGTGAAAGACCTATACAACAAAAACTACAACACTTTCCTGAAAGAAATGGATGACGATGTAAAGAGATGGAAAGACATTCCATGCACATGGATTGGAAGAATAAACAGTTAAAATGTCCATACTACCTAAAGCAATCTACAGATTCAATGCAATCCCAATCAGAATCCCAATGACATTCTTTACAGAAATTGAACAAAGAATCCTAAAATTCATATGGGGCAACATAAGACCCCGAATTGCTACAGCAATCCTGAGAAAGAAGAACACAGCTGGAGGCATCACAATCCCTGACTTCAAAACATACTACAAAGCTACAGTAATCAAAACAGCATTGTACTGGTACAAAAAACAGGTGCACAGATCAATGGAATGGAATTGAAAGCCCAGAAATAAAACCATACATCTATGGACAGCTAATCTTCGACAAAGGAGCTGAGGCTCTACAATGGAGAAAAGAAAGTCTCTTCAACAAATGGTGCTGGGAAAACTGGACAACCACATGTAAAAGAATGAAAATTGACCATTCTTTTTCACCATTCACAAAAATAAACTCAAAATGGATTAAAGACCTAAAGATTAGGCCTGAAACAATAAGTATTTTAGAAGAGAATATAGGCAGTACACTCTTTGACATCAGTTTTAAAAGAATCTTTTTGGACACCATAACTTCTCAGACGAGGGAAACAATAGAAAGAATAAACAAATGGGACTTCATCAGACTAAAGAGCTTCTTCAAGGCAAGGGAAACAGGATTGAAACAAAAAAACAGCCCACTAATGGGAAAAAATATTTACAAGTTATTTATCTGACAAAGGGTTAATCTCCATAATGTATAAAGAACACACAGCTCAACAGCAAAAAATCAAAGAACCCGATCAAAAAATGGGCAGGGGATATGAACAGACATTTCTCCAAAGAAGATATAAGGATGGCCAATAGACACATGAAAAGATGCTCATCATCACTAATCATCAGGGAAATGAAAATCAAAACTACACTAAGATATCACCTTACACCTCTTAGAATGACAAAAATATCCAAAACCAAGAGTGACAAATGTTGGAGAGGTTGTGGAGAAAAAGGAACCCTCATGTACTGCTGGTGGGAATGCAAACTGGTGCAGCCACTACGGAAAACAGTATGGAGATTTCTCAAAAAGTTAAAAATAGAAATACCTTATGACCCAGCCATCCCACTACTGGGTATCTATCTTAAGAACCTGAAATCAGCAATTCCAGAAGTTCCATGCACCTCTATCTTCATTGCAGCATTATTCACAATAGCCAAGACGTGGAACCAACCTAAGTGCCCAGCAACTGACTATTGGACAAAGAAGATATGGTATATATATATACAATGGAATACTACTCAGCCATAAAAAAGGACAAAATCGTCCCATTCACAACAACATGGATAGACCTTGAGGCTATTATGTTCAGCGAAATAAGCCAGACAGAGAAAGACGAACTCTGTATGACTCCACTCATAGGTGGTAGTTAACATATGGACAAAGAGAACTGATCAGTGGTTACCAGGGGAAAGGGGGGCTGGGGGGAGGGCACAAAGGGTGAAGTGGTGTACCTACAACATGGCTAATAATAATGTACAACTGAAATCTCACAAGGTTGTAAACTATCATAATCTTAATAAAAAAACAAAGTAAAATAAAACCTGTTACTGAACCTGAAGTGAGTTCACTCACCCGTTGCATAGCAAGCCAATCTCTGACACCGGGGGTGGTGGAAGAAAGCAGGAACTTTAGTTTTGCACAGCGCTGAGCAAGGAGAGAGGGCAGCTAACTCTGAAATCCAAAACTCCCCGAAAAGCTAAAAGGAAGGGATTTTATTTGGGGTTTTAGGTAGGGGAGGGGGAGCATATTGCCTTGCTGGTCGGAGCTTTCCCACCAGCCTGTCTTTGGCCTTGAGACACTTGCAGACAGGAGGGAGCTCATGACCTTGCTGGTCAGCAGCTTTCCCACCAGCCTGTATCTCTTTGTGGGGAGGAGATGGTCCAGGTGCTTGTCCTTGATGGTGTCTGTCTCCATGGAGCATAGTGGATTCTGGAGGCAGGAAGCCAGAGAGTAAGCAGGGAATGGGTGTTTTGGTTTTAACCCTATATATGCTGGGTTTAATGTGGGGGAACAGATACCAGGGTCGGTATCAAACCCTCAAAAAAAAAAAAAAATGGAGAACATCTAAAAGACTTTGTTGAACATTTTATACAAACTTTTCAAAGGTGCAGTGCATTACACCCAGAAGCCCCAGAGCACAGGAATCTCCCAATTTTTGCTTTAGTAGGAAATTTTCTTCCTGATATCAAAAAACAAATTCCAAATAGTGTGGTTGGTGGGTCAGGGCAACCAGTATGTGTAATAATGGAGGCTGCTACACAGTTCTTTGAAAATAGTCAGCAGGAGAGTAAAAGAAAACAATAAGAGCAACTCTTCCGGCTTTACAACGTGAGTCTTTAGAGAAGCAAAAAAAATGTAACTGAGAGTCAACTGAAACCCACTCAGAGGGCTCCCTATTCGCCTCCAGACACTTGCAGGTCTCACAGGAAACCAGGGCATTGGAGAGAGATCGTCCTGCTCTTAAGAGAAGGGAAAGTTAGGGGCCAGCCTGGAGGCACAGCGGTTAATTTTGCACGTTCCGCTTCGGCGGCCCGGGGTTTGCTGGAGTGGATACGGGGTGTAGACATGGCACTGCTTGTCAAGCCATGCTGTGGCAGGTGTCCCACATATAAAATACAGGAAGATGGGCATGAATGTTAGCTCAGGGCCAGTCTTCCTCAAAAAAAAAAAAAAGAAAAAGAAAAAAGAGAAGGGAAGGTTAAAAAAAATAACCCCCTGTTCCCAGCACCCCCAGAAGTCTCACTTTTCTCCTCCTGAGGGGCATTTACCCCTTAAATGATGGGATCAGCTGATCCTCAGTTGCTCCCCTGAGCCACCATGAAACTTAAAACAGAGGATGGGGAACTGGATTTCTTAAGTGACACTTTCTCTACTATCCCTTCAGAGGGTTTATCTCTACCTACTTCGAGGCCCACATCCCACCCACTCCAACAGCTTCAGCCCCTTAACACTCACCCTGCCTCTCTAGTCTCCCACTGCTCACCAGGAAACCTTTTTGGCAGAGGTTTGTTATGTGAATTTAATGCAACTAGAAATTGTAAGGACAAAGGCATTTTCACCTCCTTGCCCTCAGGCCAAACCCTAAGTCTCCTACTTTCCTTGCTAGAAACTCATCTGATTTAAATTCTTCTGAAGAGGATGAGTCTTTAAAAGATGTCCCCATTTGTCTCTGGGCTACACATGCAAATGAAATAGGATTGTTACTGAGTGCAGAACCCATGCACATTACTTGGAAAAAAATACTTTTCCATCGGTAGCCCAATACCCGCTCTGCAGAGACACAGAGTGAGGAACTGAACCTCTAACAGACCCCCTTCTGCAACAGGGTGGACTAGTTCTTACTGCCTCACCCTGTAACACCCAATCTTGCCAGTGAAAAAAGCAGGCACGTTTGACTCAGACGGGAACCAAATCCATAGATCTGTACAAGCCCTCAGAGCCATAAAGTCTGTAATCCTCCACATCCTTGGCCCCGATCCAGCCGTCATCCTGAGCTCGGTTCCTGCTGGTGCAGCCTGGGTGACAGGAGTTGACCTTGCTCAGCTCTCTTGTCAATCCCACTGCAGCCTCACAAGTTCGTTCTGCATTTACATTTAAAGGGAGGCCATTCACATGGACTCGCCTTCCTCAGGGATATTGTGAGTCCCCCTCATATTGTCCCCAATCCTACAGCTCACCTGGATTCTGTAGCCTTCACTCAAGGCTCTGCTCCTGTTCAGTATGTGGATGACCTTCTACTCTGTAATCAGAGTAAACAGGGAGCCCTTACAGACCCCTCACTCTCCTGAAGGCACCAGCTGCTCGAGGCCATAAAGCCTCCAGATCTAAACCTCAGCGGGTGCAGACAACTGGGCCCTACTCGGGACAGGAGCCATGTCAAGGCATTCAACAGCTCATCCCAAATGCCTTGAGTCCATTTTGTCCACCCCTCTCCCCAAATGAAGAAACAGCTACGTAAGCATCTAGGGGCAGCTTGTTACTGCCCCAGTGGATTCCTGATGCTGCAGCCCTTGCTAATCCTCTGTGTGCTCTTCTCCCAGACATCACCCCACAGCCTATTCCCTGGCCTTCAGAGCCGTGAAACTCCTGGGAAGCCTTAAAATTTGCTTTGTCCACTTTCCCGGTTCTTGGCTTACTGAAATTTTTTTTTAAAGATTTTTAATTTTTTTCCTTTTTTTCCCCAAAGCCCCCCGGTACATAGTTGTATATTCTTCGTTGTGGGTCCTTCTAGTTGTGGCTTGTGGGATGGCACCTCAGCGTGGTTTGACGAGCAGTGCCATGTCCGTGCCCAGGATTCGAACCAATGAAACACTGGGCCGCCTGCAGTGGAGCGTGTGAACTTACACTCAGCCACGGGGCCAGCCCCTTGGCTTACTGAATTTTGACAAACCTTTTCATCTATACTGCCATGAAAATAATGGAACTGCTGCAGACATTCTAGGACAGTCTTCACCTCTCAGACATGTACTATAGCATATTTCTCATGCCAGCTAGACCCTGTGGCATCAGGTATGCCCCATGCTTATCTGTTGTGTTCATAGCTGCCACTCTGACTGACAAAGTCAGTACTCTAACATTAGGCTCTCCCAGTCATCTCTATGTTCCCCATGCTGTGTCTGCTTTTTGCAAGTTCACAGGACACAACACCTCTCTACATGGTGACAAACCACCTGCAAGCAGGTTCTTTTAAGTAACCCTTCCATCATCTTACATCACTGTAATTCTTTAAATCCAGCTATCATATTACCCCTTACTGATGATGGAGAGCCCCACTCCATCCCACATGATTACCCTGCAACATAGAAATGGTCTCAAAGCCATGAGAAGATCTCTCAGACACCGTTTCAGACAATCCAGACTTACTTCTGTTTTGTGATGGCTCCTGTAACTGGAATTTCTGGGGAAACATAATAACTGGTTATGCCACAGTTTCCCCACATGAAATGCTCGAAGCTTCTTCCTTGCCCACTGTAAAATCACCCAAGCTGCTGGATCATAGCTCTCACTAGAGTCTGCACATGAGCAAAAGGGAAAACTGCCACTCTTCACATGGACTCCACGTACGCTTTTGGAGTCTGCCATGCTGTGGGCACAATTTGGAAATCCCCCGGAGTCTCAGCTTCTGTGGAAACTCCCATTGCCAATGGACACGCAATTCCTGCCTATTACAAGCTGTTCACCTCCCTTCACAAAGCGCCATTGTTCCCTGTTCAGCCCACACTCAGGAGACTGATGTCAAATCTTCAGGAAACAACAGGCTGACAGAGCTGCTAAATGTGCAGCTCACCATGGACCCCCTTGTCCCTTCTCCACCCAATTTTTAAACCTCACTTTTCCTGACTGATATTAAATTTCAGGCAAATGCCCCACAATCTGAAAAAGATAATTGGATACAAAAGGCACCAAACAAGGATCAGATGGATTAGAAACTAATGGGGCACTCATTAAAATGTCATTCCCCATATCATCCTCAATCATCAGGGCAAGGGGAATGGAAAATTCTAGACATCAAAAGGACTTTAGGAAAGGTCTGTCAAGAAATGGGACTTCAGTGGCTGGAACCTCTTCCCGTGGCCCTAATAAAGATCCAATATACTCCAAATAGGAGCCATGGATTGACTCCTTGAAATAGTTCTTGGACACCCAACACCTACTGGCACATCGAAACATTCCATACTTGGATTACGTGAATATTATGGGAACTTAAGTGAACAGTTTGGTGCTGTGAGTAGCTATAGACAGAAATTAATTAGTCCACTTGAAGTATGTGGTCAACAGGTAAAAGAGGCATGGCCCCCACCTGCTGACAAAACTTGCTCTTCCTCTGGACCTGGAGATCGGGTGTCCGTCCAGGACTCTAGAAGAAAATATGTGATGTCACCTCACTCGGAAGGACCTTATGAAGTCCTACTGACCACCTACACTGCCATCAAAATATAGGAAAAATATTCCTGGATCCACAGAAGCCACAACAATGTAGATCTATAACATCACTCTTGGACCACTTGGAGACAGTCCCCCCAGGTGACCTTAGACTAAGGATTCCCAGGGCTGATTCCCAGGCCCCAGAAGCGGCTTGCCTCATGGAGTAGACAGCTTTTCCCAAGATCCTGGATCAAGAAATCTCTCTTTCACCCAATTTTGCCCCTTGCTTTTAAAACTCCCTACACACACACACACACATACACAATAACAACAACACTTTTACTATTATGGAATATATATATTCCTTTTAATCATTTATTAGAAAGCTGGCTGGAGATCACTGGTCTCCATCTGTCCCACTTCCCCTCCCTAAGCTTCTACTTCGGGATCTTTTCCAATCTCTGTCTTGCTGTTACTAACTCTCTCTTTCTCAACAGGTCAAGCACAAACCAATCTCCCCCTTATCCCAGTTTACCAAACCCTGGCCACACTAAATAATGTCTGACTGTTGGCTATGTCAACAGCTAGAGAGCACAGAAGAACCTGAACTGGCCTCTGTTCCTGCTGATGTGAACACCTGGTGGACTAAGCGCAGAAGATGGAGGAACGACAGGGCATGGTGTCCACGATAAGGAAGACATCACTCTGCCTCTTCTCCTGGTGAGTCACTTGGGCCCCAGAAAACCTCTGTAGAAGCTCCAGCACTGTCCCTTGCCAAGATAAAGGCAATAGGTGAAAGTTGTTCCCTTTGCATTGAAAGTAAACTAGACACTGGACTTTCTTGGGTGACATACCAGGACAGTATTGCAATCAAACTCACTCTACGATTTGACCCATAGGTGGCATCTTCAAACCTCTCAAAGGAAATTGTAAGTGACTCTAACACTATTCCCTTTGGCACAAACACTTGCTAAATCACCACATGTTCTGGATGGCTTACGAGCCACCCTTGTCCAACTTGGGGTAGTACAGCTGCCCACATGGTCAAGCTGCCCAATACTATGAACTACATATGGGTGGATCCAAACTCTGGACTCACTTGGTCAGATGACAGGACCAGGCTTTACAGCTGCCCAAATGAGGCTGCAGACCTCCTGTACCAGCCATTCTGCATCTGTTCTGCTTTCCCAGGTTGACAGGAACAGATGGAAAATGGAGATATTTAGGCACTAACAGCACCAGAGACAAAGGTCATGGAACACTCCAGAACCTGGAAACTATAGGTTCAGCTCTAACATTGTCTGTAAACCACACTGGTCTTTTTATTTTATGTGACAATAAAGTATATAAAGGGCTCCCAGCTAATAGGCCAGGATGATGTGGACTTAGATACCTGGTCTCTTCTGTCATCAGATACTCTACTCTAAATGCCAGCCACATTGCAAACTTAGGTTCCTTTCTTCATAAGATTGTGCCACATGAACATGCCAGTTGAAAGATTGTAGAGAATCCATTTGACTATCACAACTCCAAGTTCTTTTCAGCATCGAGAGTCTTATTCCCCTGCTTTGGAAATTATGAGTTGGAAAAGGCAGTCTTCAGTCTCTCCATGGTGATGGAACAAGAGTTCAACCCCACCACGCAAACCTTGGTGACACTCCAGTCAGATTGATTGCCGAGTCTCTGTGCTTCTCCAAAAGGGACCTGCTCTGGACACACTGACTGCCCAGCAAGGAGGGGCTTGTGCAGTCACTGGTGAAAAGTGTTGCTTTTATATGAAAACAGGGCAAGTGGTATCTAACTTCCATCTATAAAGAGAAGATTCACACTTTCCATCAGATGAATGAAGCTCACCCATTTCGTTGAACTGACTCATTCCCAGGATCAGGAACTGGCTTAATGGCATGTGAAGAGAAGGGCTCCGATCCCTTCCTATCTGCTTGTTCATCCTCATTCTAATTTATGTTCTTTTCTCCCTTTGCAAATTTCTTACCAACTGGCTACTAACTCATTTTCTCTCTGCATAGTCACCAGCTCAGCTTTTAAAATGTGACACTTCCAGGGAAGTTTCAGAGAAGGGAATTTTAGTGCCGCCTAAATAGCTAAGATAAATTCAGCCAATGGTTAACATCGGTTAGCACAAGGGAAGCCATCTCAAAGAGGGGAACTCCGTTGGGACTGTAACAAGACACTCCCTTTCCCTTGTTAGCAATCCTCTGGTTTGCATGCAGCTTGGAGAAGTACACATCTACTTGCTCTGATATTTTTGTAGCCTTGGCTTATACACAGACCTCCCTATTCTGATAAGGCAATAACTTTTTCTCTCAGCTTCTCCAGGGATGTGATGACCTTCAGGAAAAAACCTCTGTGGATATCTGTCACCAGGTGAAGAGAGAAAAGGATACTCTGTAGTCTCAAGGACCACAACTCCAGACGGTCAACACCTCGAGATCTCCCCCCTTTTCGGCCCACTTGCCCTATATAAAGGCTTCAAAATTTTGTAGTTTTAAGATAGTTCTTTAGGACATGCATCCCACATCTTCCCCCTTGCTGGCAAGCTATAATAAAAAGACCTTTTCTCTCTTACCACCTTGCCTCCTGACTGTCAGCTTGTCTCATGGCGAGTGGAAGACCCCTTTTGGTGATTACAGGAACTGACGGGGTTGTGGGCAGGCCACCACAAGACATGCCACTCTGGTATGTGTATTATTTTGAGTTTAAGACAATCAAGGCTCAGAAAGCTCTGGAAGAACATTTGACCTTCCCCCAAATTGCCTAAAAGAATTGAAGAGAGAAGGGCCTGTCCCAGGAGGAGCTCTTCCTCAGTGAAAAAAAAAAAGTCAGAGAAGAACAAGTGTTGAGGATGATGTGGAGTGACTGGAAACCTCACACACTGCTGGTGGGAATGTAAGATGGCACAGATATTTTAGAAAACCATTGGGCAGTTCCTTAAAATGCCAAACATGAAGTGACCATATGATCCAGCCTTTCTGCCCCTAGGTATGAGCTCAAGACATGAAAACATGTGTCCACACAAAAACTCGTACATGAATATTCATAGCACCTTTACTCATAGTACCCCAAAGTGGAAGCAATCCCAATGTCCATCAACTCATGGTAGAGAAATAAAATGTGAACTCTCCATACAATGGAATATAATTTGTCCATAAGAATGAGAAAAGTGGTGATACAAGATGGATGAATCTTGAGAACATTATGCTAAGTGAAAGACAGTTACAAAGGAGCACACGTTGTATAATGTCATTGATATGAAATGTCGAGAACAGGCAAATCCGTAGAGACAGAGAGTAGATCAGTAGTTCGCAGGGGATGGGGGAGAGGGGACCGTGAAGTGACTGCTATCAGATACAGAGTTCCTTTTTGGGGCGATGAAAATGTTCTGAAATTAGAGGCAATGGCTGCACAATGCTATGGATAGACTACAACCCACTGAAGTGTAGATTTTCAGTTGGTGAGTATTATGCTATGTGAATAAAGTTATTACCAAAAGAAAAGATAAATCAGCAAACTGTTTCCAAGAAAGAACTCCAGGGGCAGGAAGGGCTGGGTGCCTGAGAGAGATGGAGCCTGGTCAACAGAGAAGCAGAGTAAGAACTGGGGAGACCAATGCTTCCCCTAAGCTGGACCCTTGTGTGTTACCTGACTGGGGATGTGGAATGTGAGGCAGTCACTCATGTCTAAGGGCTTTAAAATGGAGCTGGGAAGCCATGAAGGAAACGGGCCTCATGCACATCCTCATCGAGCAGAACATGAACTTCTGAACTGAGTTTTCGGGAAAGTATGCTTGTTTGGTCTTTGCTTGTTGTTTGTATCTTTGTCTGTCCTTTTAAAAGTAGTCTGAGTGCATTTTCCGGTGGCACCCGTAGGTGGAGCTGTTTTTTTCTTGGGTGAGAAAGTTGTCTGAGCATTCAATTTATAAAGCAAATTTTGCCCAAGGAGGGGAGTGGGACAATCTGGGCTATATAAAAAGCTATGTTTCAGCTTTGTTTTCCCAAGTTGCATCCCGGCAGTTGCAGCATGGGTCTCTGCTGAGTTTTGCCGGTAACTCATGGGAGGCACGACATCTATTCCACCGAAGAGCCCCTTGGGAAAGATTTCGGCTGATTGGTCAACCTATAGTTATAAGACAATGACAAAAAAATAAATGGTATTTTATTGTAACACCACTTGGCCAATGTCTGTCTTGGAAAGTGAGGAAAGATGACCATTCGAGGCAGATTTGAATTATTACACTATCTTACAGTTGGAGTTGTTTTATGAGAGGTCTGGAAAATGGGATGAGATTCCATACATGCAGGCTTTTATGCAGTTACATAATCAGGAAGGTGACCAGCCA
>NC_060281.1:91420126-91462748 GCF_021613505.1 Equus quagga | reverse complement strand
AAACTTAAGAGAGATTCATGTCTGCTGCTGTATAAGCCAATCAAAATCTACCTGAATGCTAGATGACACCATCAGAGACACTACAAGCTACAAAAGATGCTTCGACTCTGATTTCTAAAAATCTTTTAAACAGTTGTGCCTGAGCTCAGAAATTGATTTATAATTTACTCCAACCATTAACCTTATTTTCTTTTGTCTCTCTGGAAATGCTTCTTATTAAATACCTGGTTAGAACAAATGTCAGATCATCACACTTCCGTACTGAATGGTATAAAGCAAGTGTTGGTGACAGCTTTTCAAGTTTCTTTTCCTGAATACTGGGAGGAATCTGGTCCACACTGACATTTTACATTTTGGTTTATTTATACTCCTATTGGTGGCTGGGATATATGTCATGTTTAAACACCTTCTCTCTTGTATTCCAAGTGAGACTATAACTACCACAGAAAAAAATTGGCAAAAGTGTGTTCATGCTTTCCTCCATGAATACTGCCTCATGTCACCGCAATTCAGCAGGAAGTAGCTAGATGACCACAGCGCCCCTTTTCCAGAGAAGTGGAAAGCAAAAATGACAGTGGGGTATATGTTACAGGCCTTCAATTAATACCAGCCCTGATATAGCTTCCCTGACATTGAACCCAGCATATACGGGGTTAAAACTAAAAACACTCATCTCTATTCTCTGCTTCATTAGTTACTCTCACATGTACATACCTGCTTCTTTAACTTTTGACTCCCTGAGTTTTACAGTGCACACAAAAGTTTTGGCTAATCACAGCTCATTGAAGTTGATTACATGGAAGCTGATGTCCAGAGAATATCAAGAAACTGAAGCTTCCCAGGCCCAACTCCTCAGCTTCCTGGCACCAGAGTCCACCACAGAGACAGACAGCCAAGGACATTCCCCTGTGGAATCCTTTGTTTCCTCCCCATCCTCCCTACAAGCAGCCGCATTCCTGACAAACCTCTAAAACTCTTGACCCCAGTCCCTAATAGGGAGCTAGCAATTCTTAAGGCACTAGCCATTGCTTTGCTCCTTCTGCCCGGCAAAGGAAGTCAAGCTGTTTTTCCTTTTGACCCAAGATTCTGTTCTCATTATTTGGATTGGCACCAGGTTCAGAAAACAAAATTTCCATTACAAGAGTAAGCCTGAGTGTATGTGGGGTGCTGGATTGTTCCCCCTCACCACTCAGGAATAAGACTCCCCTGTTTAGGTGACAGACCCACTGGAGAATCTGATGAGGGCTGAGTTCCTCTGCCTGGAAGGATCTGGAAGCACATGCTCAGAAATGACATTCTATGTACAAATGGGAGGGGCGATGAGTAGGTCCCTCCAAACAAGCCTGGGTGAGAGTCTAATCATTAGCACATTCCTGGGCCCAGGACGCAACTGGGAGCACAGGCCCAGATGGAGATGTGTGCCCTGGAGGCTTAGGGCAGGGTCCCACCACATGCTCCCTCCTACCTTGTCTGGAAGGGCCCCTTACTATAGATGGAGACAGCCTCCATGACGAAACCCACCCAGCAACAGCCCTGTTGGTCAAAGACATCACTGGGCTCCCAGTCAGTGTCCAGGCTGTACCAGGGGACCATGATGGTGACCGCAGTGGAGATGAGGATGTTGACACCAAGCAGCAAGCCAAGCAAGATGGTGATGGCCATAGGCACAGCTCACTTTGGGTTCCAGGCCTCCACACTGGAGGCAGCAAAGGAGCCAAAGCCCACAAAGGCATGAGGCAGGCGGCAGCCCCAGCAATGGTGCCAGTGAAACCAAGTGGTGAAAAGCCACCTTCCTCAGTGCTTCAGTTGTGCTGGAGGTCCAGGACAAACCCCAGGATGATGATGAAGAAGATGATGACCAAGTTGATAACAGAGAATGTGCGGTTGAGCCAGGGAGAGACATGGGCTCCATAAGAGAGTAATGCAGAAGCCAAAAGTAAGGCCACTAGCAGCCAGAAAGGCTGGAGGCTTGGCCAGGAAGGCACCTGTCAGATGCCCACTTGGGTCTCAGTGAAGCTGCAGATGCAGTGGCTGAAGATGGCATCCAGGTAGCTACTGCAGTCAGGGGCCATGGCTGTACCACCAATGAGGTACTCAAGGAGTGTGTTCCACCTATGAGGAAGACCCACAGCTATCCCCTTCACCACAGTGCCCGTGAGCACATAGAAGCCCATTCTCCCCGTGGCACCCACACCCAGCAGGGTCAGGTCCAGTGTGGTCAGATGGTGACACAACGATGTCTCCATGGTTTGTCTCCTTCTGTGTCTTCAGCCAATTCAGCCTGTGTCAGCAGAATGCCAGCTGGCAGTGCTGGGCAGCCCATGGGCCATGATGGGCAGCTGAGAGGGGCACCAGGCCAGCTTCCAGAACATACAAGGGTGAGAGGGGTGTGATACGTTGCCTAGCTGGGTCCTGACGAGACTTCAGTCCTTGCTCTGACCCTGCCCTGGGGACCCAAGCCTGGAAACACTGGGATGAGGCAGGGTCAGGGCCTGAGCAGGATGGGCACGAGGTCACAGGGAAGCATGGAGATCCCTTCAGCCTGCGTCCCAGGCAAGGGAAGGAGCCTGGTCAAGCCTGGCATGGGCGTGTTTGGGAGAGGACCTGAGGATGGGGAGGCAGCAGCCCCAGGAAGCCCACTAGGAACCGCTCCAGTGCTCTGGGGTCTCTGAGCAGGGGAAAACTGAAGGCTTCCCTGGAGCTGAGCCTGGCCTCTAGGATCTTGAGCAGGAGTGACTCTGTAGCCCTGGGCTGTGCCCATGCATCCATGTGGGCTCAGATGGCAGCGTTCACAGTTCCATCCCCCGTGCCACCAGGCTGGTGTATCAGCACACCTCACCTGGAGTGGACAGTGCCCTGAGCCCTGCACCCAGCATCCAAGACCTGGCACCCCACCCCTACACCCTGACATGCCCCTGGAGCCAGTTCTGCTGTGCACCTATCCCCTTGTACCACAGCCTTTGCCTCCTCTCTGGCCCAAGTTCATCCCCGCAGGACTGTCTGCAACTAACCTACTGTCACGACTGTTCTGTGTGCTGTGTCAGCCCCACTCTGGGCACCAGATCCAGCACTGGGCCCTGCCTCACAGTCAGACATGCACTCAGCCCACCCTAGCACACCTCACACAGTCAGCCAGACTCCCAGGTTCTAGGGAAGCCCGATGACTGTGTCTGGTTCACAGATGAGGAAGCCCAGGCCACCAGGAAAGTGACTAGCTCAGGTCACCTGGGTGGCCTCAGGAGTCCTGTGGATGTTAACGTCCAGGTCTGGGGAGGGGGTCTGGAGCCCACCCACTTTCCAATGCTTCAGACACCCTCCTTTATCCCTCATCCGAACACACAGACTCCACCAGCTGGGCAACACCCAGGCCCCTCAACCCCGGGGAGGTGTGGGAGCTGCAGGAGTCAGGCAAGATGCTGGTAAGTGAGGATCTGAATGTGATTGAGAGGTCCTGGGCAGCCCCTGACCTCTGGCACAATGGGACGGCAGGAAGTGACCTCATCCACTCATGAGGGAGCATCCGGCTATGGGGAGTGTTCTGTGAATTGGCAGAACTCGTGCCGGCTGTTCTGAGCTTCCAGCTACAGACAGTGTCCTGAAAGGAGGCAAGTAGACCCCTGGGGATGACCTCCAGCCCTCTAGCTTGGAGCACCCTATTGCCCTTCAGACCCCAATGGCAGTCCCTCCCAGCCCAGGAGCACCTGTCAAGCCTGGAGGACCCTGGGGGACCCTAACAGCAGCTCCCCACTGTGAATATCTGTGAGGTGTCATGGGCTGAACATCTGCTCCATGCCAGTCCCCGCATCATGGGGACACATCACATTTCTCATCATGTGACCATCACAAACCCCCTCAGGCTTATTTATTCCTGGGGCTGAGAGGTCTTTGTCCTCTGCTCTTCCCACTTTGAAAGTGGAAAGGCTGGTGTGACAGGGTGTGAACTTGTTTACAGCAGAATGAGGACAACCCATCCAAGCAAAGCAAAACCAAAACAGTCATCCTCTTCCCCCAGAACTCTCTCCATGTTGTCAGATTTCTATGTGGTTTGTGGGATAGGACGTTAGGGGCACCTGCAGGCTGTCTGGCTCAGTGGGCTGGTGACAGTGTGGTGGACTCCCAGAGAAGATGGTGCCACTTGGAGCACTCTGCCTTAGCCAGCCCCTTGCTCTCTTCTGGTATGTGGCTGACATTGTCTTGAGGATATTCTCAGACGGGCTCCCACTTCCTGCAAGGGTGACTCCTCCGGCACCTCGCTCCTGTGTGGCCTAAACATAACTGAACGTATGTTCTTTGTTCTGAAATGCCATCACAAAAATCCTGAAAAATGCATTTCCAACTAAGAGGCTCAGGCAATTTTGTAACAGGAGCTCCCCCAAGGCCTCACTGATGACCTCCTGAGAGCTGGTGTGCAGGGTTTCAGAGCACTGACCTTTTATCTACCCAGAGAAGGAGTCTCAGCACATCCCCTTCACAGGGGCCAATATGCAATGGATATTTGTGGCCAAGCGTGGTTGACACAGTAGCCTGTAAATGTCCAGGGACATGGCTGGGCCAAGTGCTAGGACCTCACTGAGCAAGGCATTTACACAGAGCAACACATGGAGATGCAGTGAAGATAAAGAACCAAAACATGAAAGAAGAAGACAGAACACTTTCCTTTCCACCTCATCCTACAAAGCTGGGATCACCCTGACACCAAACCCAACAAAGGCATCACAAGAAAAGAAAACTACAGAGACCAACATCTTTTACAAACATAGATGGAGAATTGCTCAACTGAACACTAGCAAATAGAATCCAGCGACATAGGAAAAAAGACCAAGAAGGAATTATTCCAGGAAAGCCAGATTGATTCAGCATATGAAAGTCAATCAATGTATTAGCAAAACTAATAAAATAAAGGACTAAAACCACATGGTCATCTCAACAGACACAGGAAAAAGAAGTCAACCAACAGTCTCCACACTTTTGCCTTTCCAGAATGTCATGTAGGTGGAATGGAATCACACAGTATGTAGTCTTTTCAGGTTGGCCTTTTTCACTTAGTAATATGCATTTAAGGTTGTCTTATGTCTTCTCATGGCTTGATAGCTCTTTTCTTCTTAGTACTGAGTAATATTTCTTATCTGGATGGATGACAGTTTGCTTATCCATTCACCTCCTGAAGGACATCTTGGTTTCTTCCAAGATTTTGCAATTATGAATAAAGCTGCTGTAACATCCATGTGCAGGTTTTTGTGTGGACATAAGTTTTCACCTCATTGGGGTAAATACCAAGGAGTCTGGTTGCTGAATCATATGGTAAAAGTATGTTTAGTTTTGTAAGAAGCTGCCAAAGTGTCTTCCAAAATCCTGCACCATATTGCATTCCTGCCAGCAATGAAGGAGCGTCCCTGTTGCTCTGCATCCTCAGCAACATTTGGTGTTGTCAGTGTCTTGGATTTCTGCCATTCTAACAGGTGGGTAGTGACATCTCATTGTTGTTTTGATGTGCAATTCCCTAATGACAGAGGATGTGGAGCATCTTTTCATAGGCTTATTTGCCAGTTGTACCTCCTCTTTGGTGAGGTGTCTGTTCAGATCTTTTGCCCATTTTTAGTTGGGTTCTTTGTTCTCTTGTTGATTTTTAAGAGTTCTTTGCATATTTTGGATAACAACCTTTCATCAGATATGTCCTTTACAAATATTTTCTCCTAGTCTATACCTTGTCTTCTCATTTTCTTGATGGCCAATTTATTCTTGACAAGAGAGCTGAAACAATACAATGAGGGAAACAATAGTGTTTTGAACACACTTCTCTGTAACAACTGGACATCCACATGCAAATGAATGAAGTCAGACTCCTACCTCCCATCACATGCAAAAATTAACTCAAAATGGATCCAAGATCTGAATCTAAGAGCTGAAACTATACAAGCTTAGCTTGGAAATATTGAGGGCTCAGTTCTAGACCACTGCAATAAAATGAATACCCCAATAAAGTGAGCCACATGAATTTTTGGTTTTCCAGTGTATACAAATGTTATGTATACTGTAGTCTATTAAGTGTGCAATACTGTTTTGTCTAAAAAAAGTACATGCATTAGTTCAAAAGTACTTTATTGCTAAAAAAATTTCCAACCATCATCTAAGCCTTCAGGGAGTTGTAATTTCCTTACTGGGGGAGGGTCTTGCCTCGATGTTCACGGTTCTAACTGACCAGGGTGGCAGCTGCTGAAGGTTGGGGTGGCTGTGAAATTTTTTTTAAATAAGACAACAATGAATTTTGCTACATTGATTCTTTCTTTCATGAACGATTTCTCTGTAGCATGCAATGATGTTTGATAGTGTTTTACCCACAGTAGTAATTCTTTCAAAATTGGAGTCATTCCTTTTAAACTCTGTCACTGCTTTATCAACTAAGTATATGTCATATTCTAAATCCTTTCTTGTCACTTGAACAATCTTCTGCAGGAGTAAACTCCATCTCAAAAAGCCACTTTCTTTGTTCATCTATAAGCAACTCCTCATCCATTAAAGTTTTATCATGAGATTGTAGAAATTCAACCGCTTCTTCAGGCTCTAAACCTAATTCTTATTCCCTTGCCATTTCCAGAACATTTGCGGTTACTTCCTCCACTGAAGTCTTGAACCCCTCAAAGTTGTCCATGAGGGTTGGAATCAACTTCTTCCAAATTCTTGTTAATGTTAATATTTTGACCTTTTCCCATGAATCATGAATGTTCTTAATGGCTTGTAGAGTGGTGAATCCTTTCCAGAAAGTTTTCAATTTACTGTGCTCAGATCCATTAGAAGAAGCACAATCTATGGAAGCTGTAGTCTATGACATGTATTTCTTAAATAAGAAGACTTGAAGTGAAAATTACTCTTGATCTGTGATCGAAATGATTGCCCAGATCTTACAGAATGGATGTCGTGTTAGCAAGCATGAAAACATGAATCTTATTGTACATCTCCATCGGAGCTCTTAGGCCACCACATGTATTGTCAATGAGCAGTGTTATTTTGAAAGGAATCAACTGAGCAGTACGCCTTGACAGTGTGTTTAAAATATTCAGTAAACCATGTTGTAAACAGATATTCTGTCGCACTGGCTTTTTTGTTCCCTTTGTGGAGCACACGCATTGTAGATTTAGTACACCCTTAAGGGCCCTAGGATTTTCAGAATGGTCAATGAGCATTGGCTTCAACTGAATGTCACCAGCTGCATTAGCCCCTAATGAGGGTCAGCCTGTCCTTTGAGGCTTTGAAGCAAGGCATTGACTTCTCCTCTCCAGTATGAAAGTCCTAGATGGCATCTTCTTCCAATATAAGGCCATTTCATCTACATTGAAAATCTGTTTAGAGTAGCCCCCTTCATTAGTGATCTCAGCTAGATCTTCTGGAGAACTTGCTGCAGCTTCTGCATCAGCACTCGCGGCTTCCCCTTGCACTTTCATGTTATGGAGATGCTTCTTTCCTTAAACTTCATGAACCAACTTCTCCTGGCTTCAATCTTTTCTTCTGCACCTTCCTCACCTCTCTCAGCCTTCGTAGAGTGGAAGAGAGTTAGGGCCTTGCTCTGGATTAGGCTTTGACTTAAGGGAATGTTGTGGCTAGTTTGATCTTCTATGCAGACCACTAACACTTTCTCCATATCAGCAATAAGGCTGTTTTTCTTTCTTTTCATTCATGTGTTCACTGGAGCAGCACTTTTAATTTCCTTCAAGAACTTTTCCTTTGCGTTCACAGCTTAGTTCGCTCTTTGGTGCAAGAGGCCTAGCTTTCGGCCCATCTAGGCTTCTGACATGTCTTCCTCACTAAGCCTAACCATTTCTAGCTTTTGATTTCAAGTGAGAGAAGTGTGACTCTACTGTTCACACGAACACTTAGGGGCCATCATAGGGATATTAATTGGCCTAATTTCAATATTTTTGTGTCTCAGGGACTATGGAGGCCTGAGGAAAGGGAGAGAGATGGGGGAACAGCCAGTCGGTGGAGCAGTCAGAACACACATAACATTTATCAGTTAAGTTTACTGTCTTATATAGGCACAGTATGTGGTAACCCCAAACACTTATAATTCTGACATCAAATATCACTGATCACAGGTCACCATAACAATTAATAATAAGGAAAAAACTTGAAGCGCTGTGAGAATTATTAAAATGTGATGCAAAGATATGAAGTGAGCAAATGTGCTGGAAAAATGATGCTGATAGACTTGCTTGATGTAGGGTTGCCACAAACCTTTGATGGGCTTCAGGGCAGGCCACTCCATGACGTGGCTCTCTGCTATGTGGATTATTTTGAGCTAGAGACAATCAAGGCTCAGAAAACTCTGGAAGAACATTTGACCTTCCCTCAAATTGGTTAAAAAATTTTAAGATAGAAGGGCCTGTCCCAGGAGGAGATCTTACCATGGATAATTCTAGGTGTGGGGAGTAGCAAGGCATCTAGCAAGGGCCAATTTATCAAAAGATCTCTTTCAGGTCCCAGTGTCTACAGATAGGACAATGCAAACTATGTTTACCAGTATAAACTCTTTCCGTCATTCTATAAATTGCCTTTGAAGTCTCAGACCTCTATCTCCCTCTCATTAGTCCAGAAAGACATATACACCTCATTTTTCCTGACTGTCTGTGGAATTCTTCATGCTTACGTGAATTCCGCATGTGCATGTACTAAATGTTGTTTGATTTTCTCCTGCTAACCTGCTTTATGTCATTTTTAATTATTATCTGCCGGGTCTGGTAAAAGGAAGTCGTGAGAATTTTTCTCTCTCTTTCTAGATTTAGATTGACAGGAGAAAATACTTGGGAAACTAGTTTCCTGTGCTTTCTAGTGACTCTGGAGAATTTCGTGGAGTACACTTGGGTTTATTAATCCTTTTCCTCCCAGAGATGGTCACTGTATTTTTTCTTATTTTCTGTCTTTTATGTCCTATGTCATAAAAAGGAAATACCATGGGATAGGATGCAGGCATAGGCCCCATAAGACTGTTGTCCAGGCCGGCCCCGCAGGCTGGTGAGTTTCTGTTCTCAACAGACCAGCGTCTATTGAGACAAACTCTGCTGTGGGTTCCTAAGCACATGAGGTAAAAGCTGCTGCTAAAGGACATCTTGGGAAACAAAAGGCCACAATATTGATTGCTGTTAGTTGAGCAGTTAGGACACATTAGGGTACTTGCAGCCTTAGGAAGACTCCCATGCTAGGATAAGAAGGTCATGGAATTGGGTAGATGACAACAGGTCCCCTGCCAACCTCAAGAAAATTTCCATGCAACAAGGTCCTCTGTAAAACACACGCAATCTGCAGCTCCATGGCACATCCTTCCTAGGTGTCAATTTGGCTCCAAGAGACCCAAGAGGCAGCTAGACCTGTTACTGTGCCTACAAGAAAAAAACCCAACTGGACGAGGTTCTTCCTCCTGTCTTGTTCTATGTCCTGAGAGCTGGGCTTTTTGGCCGGTGAGAATATTCTCTTTGGTCTCCACCATCCAGAACATGTATTTACTAAAATGCATGTTGGTGGCCAGACAAACTGGGGTTCTGAGCACTCTCTGTTCAGCTGTGCTAAGCTCTCATGGGAGTCTGTCACAGTGGCTTCTGTCCATAGAGTCCTTTGTCACCACAACCTTCCTTGCTTGTTGGTGCGGGACAAACCCCATTCCAGTAGCAGCTGCCCAGTGTTACAGATTAGCAGGTCTGTGTGGAGGCATATCGTGCTCTCGTGGGAGGCCAGAGACACCGTTTTCACTACAGCATCCTTATAATCTGTGCAACGGAGCTCTTTACTTTCCCTGACTATTTTGGGAGGGACATTTTTGGACCTTGGGGGCTGCATCACCCGTGCCCTCCCCAGGGATGCCTCCTGCATGCAGGGTACTGACTTACCCTAAGCCTGGAAAGTTACCTCCAGGTCTTTCCCTAAAAAGGCTCATTGGATTGCCTTGCTATAGGAATAAGTGTACAAATGGAGAGCCTCCTGATCAATGGCCACGTGATGGATCTTTTGAATGGGAAAAACTATATTTGAAACATGTTTTAGAGCGCTCTCATCACAAGCAGCTTCTTGATTGGTATTTATGGGAAGATCACATTGAAAAGAAAACCCCCCAAAATATAACGGCTAGCTTTATAGACTCGCTTAATAAAATGAAAGAACACAAGTCAGACTTGGAACAAAGATTAGAAGGCAAATTTAAGGAAAATTCCCCTTCTCCTCCCTCCTGTGCTCCCCTATACCCCCAGCTCCCTGTCCCTGACCCCCTAGAAGATCTGGTGGGTCCCTGGTTTCGACTCCCCTTCTCAAGATTTAGCTCCTCAGCCACTTTCCTCAGATCCTAAAACCCCAACTTCTCCAAACAGCATCGCATCTAGCTGCCCATCTTCACTGCTGTAGGGGCCTGAAATTGGCCACCCCAACATCTGTCTCTTTGGCATCAGGATTATTTGAGGCTGATTGCTTTTGATAAACTGGGACAGGGAAGGAGGCTCTGAGGAATGGAACTTGCCCTTTGTTAGGACACCTTTACATTTGTAAGGTAAATCTCTATCTGTAAAAGGTGCCTCCCTCTCTGTACCAGGAAGAAGAAAGGAGATGACCTTCTCTCTAGAAACTCTTAATCAATACCAAAGGCAAGGACTTAAATCTGCATTTTATTGTGCTTGTCTGGTAACCTCCTCTAACTGACTTCCCTCCCCCTCCAAATGTTGGCATCTCCTTAAAGATTAAGCATCTTTCTTTAGGCTGGGAACTGATTGCAGCGCTCATCTGTGATCCCCCCCCCAGCCTGAGGTAACACACCTGTCACCCCGTGGCGTTCACTGAGACAGCGGACCTACCTGCCTTTTCCATCAAGCACTGTGCTGACAGAGCAGCCTCGTGACTATTGTAAAAGGGACGTTTCAATCATATGTGAAACACCCTGTTTGGGGGTATATAACCACTCTGTGCACCCCACTTCTTCAGTGCCCTTTCTTCCTTCGGGAAGAAAGGCCCCGGGCCATGGTTCCTCATAAAGCTTCGTTTAATTTTCTCTTGCTATTCTGTCTCATGTGAATTTAATTCTTTCTCCGGCCAGATGAACCCACATTTGGGAAGAGGAAATGTCTTCCTCCCCTACGCTGCCCTCTCTTTAGAAGACTCACAGGGGCCCTCATGCCTGACCCCCAAGCTAGGGGCACACAGGTCACTGGTGTAAATGCTGAAGCCAGGAAGTGAATTCAGTGAAGCAGCCAGAAAAGGCAGGAAGGCTGATTTGCTGCCCCTTCCAAGTCCTCCTGCTTTCCAGGGCTCTGTCATCAGGCTCTGCCAGTGTCAGGCAGTCCAGGCAGGGTCCACTGTGGATGTGCCCTGGACCTCCACTGCAGAGAGTTCATGTCCCCTGGACACAGCCCATCTATTAAATTATAAACCTCTCCTGCCTCCATGGTCAGAAGACCCCACTAAATTTAGAGAGGACTTAGGAAGGTTAGTGGCTATTCATAACCCCACCCACAGAGATCGTGGCTGGCTGCTAAGAGGGTTCTTCCAGCCCAGGATTACACTGTAGTTATCAGACAGGCCAGGGGGCCCCCGGAGGAAACCCCCTCACAGGGAAAATAGGGCCAGACCCTCACCCACGCCCTCCTGCAAACGGCAAGGAAGTGGCTCTGCTCGAGGCTGACACTCAAAGTTTAATGGGAGTGATTTTAGAGGCATTTCTTCCTAAAGTTAATTGGTCAAAAATGGAATTATGCACTCAGAATGAGGGGAATTTCCGAAAGCCTTTGTTAAATGTTTATACAAACTTATCAAAGGCACACTGCATTGAACCCGGAAGCCCCAGAGCACAGGAATCTCCTAATTTCCACCTTAGTAGGAAATTTTCTTCCTGATATACAAAACAAGTTCCTGATCATGTGGTTGGTTGGTCAAGGCAACCGATAAGTGTAATAATGGAGGCTGCTACACAATATTTTTAAAATAGCAGGAAAGCAAAAGAAAAAAGAATTAAGAGCAACTCTTCTAGCTTTACAACTTGAATCTTTAGAGAAGCAAAACTGTGACTGAGAGAGGAAACTGAAGCCACTCAGAGGGCTCCCTATTCACCTCCAGACACTTGCAGGTCTTGCAGGAAACCAGGGCATTGGAGAGAGATCGTCCTGCTCTTAAGAGAAGGGGAAGTTGGAAAAATAACCCCTTGGCCCCCACTCCCCCAGAAGGCTCATGTTTCTCCTTCCCTCTTAAATGATCAGGTTCATCAATCCCCAGTCACACCCCTGAGCAAACAACTAAATGTAAAATGGAGGATCAGGAACCGGATTTCTTAAGTGACTCTGGTGTGACTTTCTCTACTCTCCCTTCAGAGGGTTGATCTCTAGCTGTCCCCTCTGATTCTGTGCAAGCTGTTGGAGTCTCTGGGCAGCCTATTTCATGGCCCAGATCCCAGCCAATCCCACATCTTTAGCCCCTTAACACTCACCCTGCCTCTCTAGTCTCCCACTGTTCCCACCTTTTTGGCAGAGGTTTGTTATGTAAATTTAATGCCACTAGAAATTGTAATGAGAAAGACATTTTCACCTTCTTGCCTTCAGGCCAAACCCCAAGTCTCCTACTTTCCTTGTTAGAAAGGCGTCCTGATTTAAATTCTTATGAAGAGGATGAGTCTTTAAAAGATGTCCCCATTAGTCTCTGGGCTACACATGCCAATGAAGTAGGATTGTTACCGTGCACATTACTAAGACAATGAACTGTGTCCATCAGTAGCCCATTACCCACTGTGCAGAGACACAGAGTGAGGAACTGAACCTCTAACTGACCCCCTTCTGCAACAGGGTGGACTAGTTCTTACTTCCTCCACCTATAATCCTCCAATTTTCCCAGTGAAAAAAGAAGGTGAGTTTGACTCTGACGGGAACCAAATCCATAGATCTGTACAAGCCCTCAGAGCCATAAAGTCTGTATTCCTCAGTATCCTTGGTCCTTGATACAGCTGTCATCCTGAGCTTGGTTCCTGCTGGTGCAGCCTGGGTGACAGGAGTTGACCCTTGCTCAGCTCTCTTGTCAATCCCACTGCAGCCTGACTCACAAGTTCATTCTGCATTTACATGTAAAGGGAGGCCATTCACATGGACTCGCCTTCCTCAGGGATATTGTGAGTCCCCCTCATATTTTCCCCAATCCTACAGCCCACCTGGATTCTGTAGCCTTCACTCAAGGCTCCGCTCCTGTTCAGTATGTGGATGACCTTCTACTCTGTAATCAGAGTAAACAGGGAGCCCTTACAGACCCCTCACTCTCCTGAAGGCACCAGCTGCTCGAGGCCATAAAGCCTTCAGATCTAAACCTCAGGGGCTGCAGACGACCGGGACCTACTCGGGACAGGAGCCATGTCAAGGCATTCAACAGCTCACCCCAAATGCCTTGAGTCCATTTTGTCCACCACTCTCCCCAAATGAAGAAACAGCTATGTAAGCATCTAGGGGCAGCTTGTTACTGCCCCAGTGGATTCCTGATTCTGCAGCCCTTGCTAACCCTCTGTGTGCTCTTCTCCCAGACATCACCCCACAGCCTATTCCCTGGCCTTCAGAGCCATGAAACTCCTGTGAAGCCTTAAAATTCTCTTTGTCCACACTACAGCTCTTGGCTTATCTAATTTTGACAAACCTTTTCATCTATACTGCCATGAAAATAATGGAACTTCTGCCTGCATTCTAGCACAGTCTTTTGCCTCTCAGACATGTCCTATAGCATATTTCTCATGCCAGCTAGACCCTGTGGCATCAGGTATGCCCCATGCTTATGTGTGGTGTTTGCAGCTGCCACCCTGACTGACAAAGCCAGTACTCTAACATTGGGCTCTCCCAGTCATGTCTGTGTTCCACAGGCTGTGTCTGCTGTTTTACAAGTTCCCAGGACACAACACCTCTATACATGGCCACGGACCACATTTGAGCAGATTCTTCTAAGTAACCCTTCCATCATTTTACATCATTGTAAGACTGGTTTTAGACACTTAAAAATTTTTTTGTTGCAGTAACCTTGGTTTATAACATTATGTAAATTTCAGGTGCACTGGGTCATATTTCAACTTCTATATAGATTACATCATGTTTACTACCCAAAGACTAATTACAACCCATCACCAGACACATGTGCCTAATCACCTCTTTCACCCTCCTCCCTCCCCCCTTCCCCTCTGTCCACTCCAATCTCTGTCTCTATGTGTTGTTCATTTTATCTTCTATTTTTGATTGAGATCATATGGTATTTGAATTTCTCCTTGTGACTTATTTCACTTAGCGTAATACCCTCAAGATCCATCCATGTTGTCATACATGGCCAGATTTCATCCTTTTTTATGGCTGAGTCATATTCCATTGTGTATATATACCACGTCTTTATCCATTCATCCATTGATGGGCATCTAGGTTGCTTCGTGGCTTTGGCTATTGGGAATAATGCTGTGAAGAACATAGGGGTGCAGATATCTGTATGCATTCGTGCTTTCTTGTTCTTTGGATAAATACCCAGCATTGGAATAGCTGGATTGTATGGTAATTGTTTTCCTAATGATTTGAGGACTCTCCATATTGTCTTCCATAGTGGCTGCACCAGTTTGCACTCCCACCAGCAGTGCATTAGAGCTCTGTTTCCTCCACATCCTCTCCACAACTTGTCATATCTTGTCTTGCTAATTATAGCCATTCTGATGGGCATGAAGTGATATCTCATCGTGGTTTTGATTTGCATTTCCCTGATAGCTAAAGATGTTGAACATTCTTTCACGTACCTGTTGGCCATCTATATATCTTCTTTTGAGAAATGTCTGTTCAGATCTTTTGCCCATTTTTTAATTGTGTTGTTACCTTTGTTGTTTTTGAGATGTATGAGTTTTTTTTATATGTTTTGGATATCAACCCCTTATCAGATATATGGTTCCTAAATATCTTCTCCCAATGGTTAGGTTGTCCTTTCATTTTGTTGATGGTCTCCTTTGCTGTGCAGAAGCTTTTTAGTTGGGTGTAGTCCCATTTCTTTATTTTTTCTATTGTTTCCATTGCCCAGTTAGCCATGATACTTAAAAATATGCTGCTAAGACAGATCTTGAAGAGCGTACTGCCTATGTTTTCTTCTAGAAGTTTCATGGTTTCAGGTCTTATATTGAAGTTTTTAATCCATTTTGAGTTAATTTTTGTGTATGGTTAGGATAATGGTCTACTTTCATTCTCTGGCATGTGGCTGTCCAGTTTTCTCAGCATCATTTACTGAGGAGGGTTTCCTTTCACCATTGTATGTTCTTGAATTCTTTGTTGAAAATTAGCTATCCATAGATGTGTGGGTTTATTTCTGGGATCTCGATTCTGTTCCATGGAACTGTGTGTCTGTTTTTATGCTAGTACCATGCTGTTTTGATTACTATAACTTTGTAGCATACTTTGAAATCAGAGAGTTTGGTACTTGCATCTTTGTTGTTTTTTCTCAGGATTCCCTTGGCTATTAGGGCCTTTTGTTGTTCCATATAAATTTTAGGATTCTTTGTTCTATTTCTGTGAAAAGTGTCATTGCATCTTTGATAGGGATTGCATTGAATCTGTAGATTGATTTTGGAAGTATGGACATTTTAACTATGTTAATTCTTCCAATCTGAATGCACGGATTATCTTTCTATTTCTTTGTGTGTTCTTTAATTTTTTTCAACAATGTTTTATAGTTTTAAGTGTACAGGTCTTTTCCCCTCTTTGGTTAAATTTATGCCTAGATATTTTATTCTTTTCGTTGTTATTGTAAATGGGATTGTATTCTTTATTCTCTTTCTGCTACATTGTTGTTAGTGTATAGAAACACAACTGATATGTGTATGTTGATTTTATATCCAGTAACTTGACTGTATTCATTTATTATTTCTAAAAGGTTTTTGGTGGATTCTTTAGGGTTTTCTGTATGTAAAATCTTATCATCTCCTAATAGTGACAGTTTCACTTCTTCCTTTCCAATTTAGATCCCTTTTCTTTCTTTTCCTTGCCTGATTGCTCTGGCTAGGACTTCTAATACTATGTTAAATGAGAACAGTGAAAGTAGGCATCTTTGTCTGGTTCCTGTTCTTAGAGGGATAGCTTTCAGTTTTTCTCCATTGGGAATGATATTAGTGGTGAGTTTCTCATATATGGCCTTATTATGCTGAGGTGCTTTCCTTCTATACCCATTTTATTCAGGTTTTTGTTTTACCATAAATTGATGCTGTAACTTGTCAAACACTTTCTCTGCATCTATTGAGATGATCATGTGATTTTTATTCTTCATTTTGTTAATGTGATGTACCACCTTGATTGATTTGTGGATGTTGAGCCATCCCTGTGTCCCTGGAGTAAATCCCACTTGATCATGCTGTATGATGTTGTTAACGTATTCTTGTATTTGATTTGTTAGTACTTTTGAGGATTTTTGCATCAATGTTCATCAGTGATACTGCCCTGTAATTTTCTTTTTTTTTGTCTTGTCCCCCTCTGGTTTTGATATCAGGGTAGTGTTGGCTTCCAGAGAATGAGTTAGGAAGCTTCTTGCCCTTGTCAACTTTTTGGAAGAGTTTGAGAAGGATAGGCATTAAGTCTTCTTTGAATGTTTGGAAGAATTCACCAGGGAAGCCATCTGGTCCTGGACTTTTATTTTTGGGAGGTTTTTGATTACTGTTTCAATATCATTACTGGTGATTTGTCTATTCAAATTGCCCATTTCTTCTTGATTCAATTTTGGAAGGTTGTGTGATTCTAAATATTTATCCATTTCTTATACATAAAACAATTTGTTGTCGTGTAGCTTTTCACAGTATTCTCTTATAATCTTTTGTATTTCTGAAGTGTCTGTTGTAAGTATCTTCTTTCATTTCTGATTTTATTTATTTGAGAGTTCTCTCTTTTTGTCTTGGTAAGTCTGCCTAAAGGCTTGTCAATTTATTTTTTGTCTTTTCAAAGAACCAGCTCTTAGTTTCATTGATCTTTTTCTATTTTTTAAAATCTTTATTTCATTTATTTCTGCTCTGGTTTTTATTGTATTTTCTTCCTTCTACTGATTTTGGGCTTTGTTTGCTCTTCTTTTTCCACTTCCTTTAGGTGCACTACTAGAGTATTTATTTGGGATTTTTCTTGTTTGTTCAGGTAGGCATGTACTGCTACAAACTTCCTTCTTAGAACTAAATTTGATGTATGCCATAAATTTCAGTATGTCATATTTTCATTTTCATTTTTCTCCAAGTATTTTTTAATTTCTCCTTTAATTTGCTCCTTGACCCAATTGTTTTTCAACAGCATTTTGTTTAATCAACACATATTTGCAGCTTTTCTGATTTCTCCCTGTAATTGATTTCCAGTTTCATATTGTTTTGGTCAGAAAAAAAATGCTTGGTATTATTTCAGTCTTCTTAAATCTATTGAATGTGATCTATCCTGGAGAATGTTCCAAATGCATTTGAGAAGAATGTGTATTCTGTGGTTTTGGGATAGAATGTTTGCATATATCTGCCAAGTCCAACTGGTCTAATGTGCCATTTAAGGCCAATGCTTCCATATTGATCTTCTGTTTGGATGATTTACCCATTGATGTAAGCCGAGTGTTAAAGTCCCCTACTATACTGTGTTGTTGTCTATTTTTCCTTTTATGTCTGTTAATAATTGCTTTATATATTTAGGTGCTCCTATGTTGGGTGCATAGATATTTACAAGTGTTGTAGCCTCTTGTTGGAGTGTTCCCTTTATCATTATGTAGTGTCTTTCTTTGTGTCTTGTTACAGTTTTTGTTTTAAAGTGTATTTTATCTGATAAGTATTGCGACACCAGCTTTCTTTTCGTTGCCATTTGCATGGAGTATCTTTTTCCAACCCTTCACTTTCAGTTCATGAGTGTCTTCAGATCTGAAGTGTGTCTCTAGTAAGCAGCATATATACAGGTCTCTTTTTCTTTTCCAATCAGCCACCTTATGCCTTTTGATTGGAGCATTTAGTCCATTGACATTTAAACTAGCTATTGACAAGAATGTACTTGTTGCCATTTGTTACTTTCTTCTGGGTGTTTTAGTAGTTCTTCTTTGTTCTTCTTCACTTGCTCTCTTCCCTTGCCTTTGTGGATTTCTTTAGTATCATGTTGGGGTTCCTTTCTCTTAATTCTTTGTGTCTTTATCATAAGTTTCTGGTTTGTGATTACCATGAGGTTCATATATAAAAACCTATGTACATAGCAATCTATATTAAATTGATGGTCTCTTTAGTTTGACGTCTTCCTTAAAAGCTCTACTCTTTTACTCTCTTCCTCCCACATTTTATGTTTCTGATATCAGATCTAACCTCTTTTTTTGCTCATGTGTAACTGTTACCCTCTTATCGTGGAAATAGATAATTTTAGTACTTTTGTCTTTGACCTTCACATTAGCTTCATAGGTAGCTGATCTGCTACCTTTAGTTTTATTTCTTCTTCTGATGATTTTCTTATTCCTATTTGTGATCTTCTCTTTTCCACTTAAATAGGTCACTTTAGTATTTCTTGTCAAGCTGGTTTATTTGTGATCAACTCATTTAGTTTTTGCTTGTCTGGTAAATTCTTTCTCTCTCTTTCCATTATGAATGATAACCTTGCAGCTTACAGTATTCTTGGCTGTAGGTTTTTTCCTTTCAGCACTTTAAATACATTGTGCCACTGCCTTCTAGCCCATAAATTTTCTGCTGAGAGGTCAGCTGATAGCCTTGTCTGGTTCTATTTTTATGTAACTTGTTCCCTTTCTCTTGTGGCTTTTAGGATGCTCTCTTTATCTTTAATTGCTGACATTTTAACTATAATGTGTGTTGGTGTGGGCCTCTTTGGGTTTATCTTGTTTGGTGCTGTCTGTGCTTCCTGTACCTGGATATCTGTTTCCTTCCTTAGGTTAGGAAAGTTTTCAGCTATAATTTCTTCAAGTAGATTCTCTGTCATTTTGTCTCTCTCTTCTCCTGGGCACTTATAACATGGATGTTAGTGTGTTTGATGCTGTCCCAGAGGTCCCTTAGACCATCTTGTTCTTTTTAATTCTCTTTTCTTTTACCTGTTCAGGTTGAATGATTTCCTCTAGTCTTTCATCCAGCTCACTGATCCACTCTTCTGTATCATCTACTCTGCTAATGAATCCCTCATTATGAAAGAAAATTAAATGAAAATGAAATGAATTTTTCATTTCCAGTATTGTAGTCTTCATTTCTGATTGGTTCTTTTTTATATTTTCCAATTCTTTGTTGAAGTTCTCACTGAGTTCATCCATTCTTCTCCCAAGATCAGTGAGCATCCTCATGACTCTTTGTTTGAATACTTTGTCAGGTAGATTGTTTATTTCTGTTTCATTTAGTTCTTTTTCTGAGATTTTGCCTTGTTCCCTTACTTGGAACATATTCCTTTGTCTCAATTTGCCTCTTTCTCTGTGCTTATATCCATGTTTTAGGTAGGTCAACTACGTCTCCTGATCTTGGAGAAGTGGCCTTATGTAAGAGATGTCTTATGAGGCCCAGCAGTGTGCTACCCTCTTGTCACAAGATCCAGATGTTCCAGGAGTGTCCCCTGTGTGGGCCATGTGTGTCCTTCTGTTATGGCAGGTTTACTCATGCTGTAGGTGCCTGGGGAGGCTAGGCTGTCCCCCTGGCCATCTGGTTGTAATGCTCAGCTCTGTGTGGCTGCTATGGTCCTTTCAGTCACTTTATCGGGCATGGGGAGCCCCAGCACAGTTGGCTGCATGGTCTAATAGCACATTCCTGTTGCAGTTTTTCTGTTAAGTGAGTAGACTCCCAGTGTGGTTGCTTGGTAGGGTCAGGGGCTTTTAATTGCTGTAGGCCCCAGGCCTGAAAGGCTGTGGTCAGCTCTCTCAGGAC
Organism: Equus quagga; assembly: GCF_021613505.1. Taxonomy (NCBI): domain Eukaryota; kingdom Metazoa; phylum Chordata; class Mammalia; order Perissodactyla; family Equidae; genus Equus; species Equus quagga. The sequence continues at coordinate 91,442,902 of NC_060281.1, read as the reverse complement.
TGCAGCTGAGTGGGGCTGGCCCCAGTCACAGGAGCACCAATTGTTTCAGGATTTAGAAGGTCGGGCTGATCTCCTATGTGGCTGTTTGAGAAGCACAAGTCTGCTGCAGGTGACAAGCCCCACTGCCTGCAGGGCCACACACTCTGTCAACACAGTGTTGCCCTGTGTGCACACCCAGACTCACTGAAGTGGACACTATCACCTCACTGCAAAGACCCCACACACTCCAACAACGCAGGCCCATCCCTGATGCTCCCTGTCTCACAGAGGGGGATCCAGTCACCCAGTTGCAGAGGTTCCATTCACCCCACCTATGCAGGCCCATGAGTTGCCCAAGGGGCTGCAGTTGGGTGGGGCCAGTCCCTAGGGCAGTCTGCCTGCCCTGACTGAGCTGGATTAAATCAGTGCTCAAGGAGATGAGGCAGACCCCTGTGCTAACGAGCCAGGGGAAGAAGTCCAGAGGCATCTGCCAGTGTTTGCGTCAGCACACCTGTACTAGGTCATAATAAGGGCTGCTGCCAATGTCTTAATCTCTGGAGAGGTCTGACCTCTCATCGAGATGCACCCAGAACCTCTAGGGTGAGTCTCTTTTCACCAAAGGACTGTGTCCCTTTCTGATGATTTTAGGTTGCTTTCTGAAATGAGTTAATATGTGTCTGGGCCCTTTAAGAGCAGACATTTTTTTCCCCTTTTGTCCAATAGCTTTTCTGGGTGTATTCTCCATTGTGGTTAATAGCCAGCAAAGCTAAGTCTTATGACACTCATCTCAGTTGTGCTGACTCCAAAAGCTGCTTAATGTGGTAACACTCCCCTGCTCAGATCCCCACCCCTCCAGGAAAGGCTTCATACCTTTTGTTGCCCCCAGCCAGTCATGAAGCATCGTGGCTCAAAGGTGGCTTTTTTTTTCTCTTCAGAAAGGAATTTCTGCCTCTTCTACCTCAGTCCATGCTGTCCCTTGTTTGGGGGTTCTTTTTACCCAGTTTTCATTTGTCTTTTAGGGGTAATTTTTCCAAGAGTAGATGTAACTTTGTTGTGTCCGTGGGAGGAGGTGAGTTCAAAGTCCACATATGCCACCATCTTGACACTATCTCTCCCTTTTTCTGATATGAGTGTTTTATAGAACTTCCATTTGAAGCACTGTTTTAGCTGCATCCTAGAAATTTTGGTATGTCATGTCTTTCTTTTAATTCCAGTCAAAATACTTTATGATCTCTCTTGGTATTACTTTCCAAATACTTGAGGATTTTTCAGATATCTTTTTGTTATTTGTTTCTAATTTCATTCCAACATTCAGAAAACATATTTTGTACTATTTGAATTTTTTATTAAGACTTCTATTACTAGGTGCTTGCAGTTTGTTTTTTTTTGAAAATATCAAGTTGTAAACTTTTACCACAAATTAAAAACGAGGATCTTAAAACCAAACTTGACAAGATATGAAACAACTTAAAAATCTTTAGTATTTAGAAAAACTAGACATTAAAAAAAGCACAAACAGATTTTTCATTACCAAAAAGAGATGTCTTTAGATAAAATAATGCAAGTCCCATGCTGGCTGGGACCCGTGGCAGAGTGGTTAAGTTTGCGTGCTCCACTTCAGCAGCCCAGAGTTTCACCAGTTCGGATCCCAGGCATGGACATGGCACTGCTCATTAGGCCATGCTGAGGCAGTGTCCCACATGCCACAACTAGAAGGACCCACAACTAATATAGAACTATGACTGGGGGGATTTTGGGAGACACAGCAGGGAAAAAAATGAAAGAAAGTCCAGTGCTGCATAGATAATGCAGGTAGTTGTAGTTATCTGGTCAAGAGGAAAGAATCAAGCCCTGGAGGTCTTCCACTCTGATCTTCTGTACATTTCTCGGTGCTGGAATGTCGTCTTCATCTCTTCGTGTTGGATGTCTACAGACGGTGGTGGAGGCAGGAAGCCTGTGTCTACGCACCCACCCTGCTCAGCCTCAGTGGGGGTTCTCAGCTGGGAAGCAGCTGCTTTCGTCTCCTGGTCATCTTGTGGTCTAGGGGTTTCTTGGACTCTCTGTTGGTCGTTGAAGGTGCGGCGGTGCTGACATTGAGGTGGCTGCTTACAGTAGGTCTCCTGTCCCTGATCTTCCTGATCTGCGTGGCCGTCCTCTCTGGCTGTCTTTGGCGAGGAGGCCCCCTGCGGCACTGTGGTCTATACCCCGATACAGCTTCTGTCTACTGGTCTGCCTTGTTCTCGTGCATCTGGCTGTCAGTCCCCTCCATCACTTCTCACTGCGCAGGAGGCTGGAACACTGTGGTCACCTGTAGGGTCTCCGCATATAGTGGGGTGGGGACCGTGGCTGCATGCAATCAGGCCAGCGTGGGGTCTGGCTTTCGGAGCACACTCTGATCCCACATTCATTCCCGCTCTCACTATTCTGGTGGTTCTGCTGGGGGCTGTGTGGAGGCCTCTGCGACATGAACAGCGGCTGTGCTGGTCCCGGGCTTCTGCACATTTTCTGTCTGCACTGCAGCTCTGCCAGGCCTGTCACATCTGCTGCCTCTGCCCCTTCTCCCTCAGTTGCATCAGACTGCACAGTCTCCTCATCTCCTGCACTGGAAGGTCCGCACTGGGCGTTCTCCTCTGTGGCAGTCTGGGTAACAGTGCATCTTCCCTGGTCCTTCCTGTGGATTAAACCATATCCACTTGTTACATTGAACCATTTTACTCTTCCCAACCCTGTGTCACAATTACCCTCTTGTCCCTGCACTCCACCAGTGGTGTTGGGCTTGGTGTTGGCAGCACAGGGGGCGGGGGCAGCTGAGGGTCTTGGCCTCGCTCCTCAGGGTGTGGTGACAGTGGCTGGGCCAGCTCAGCCCTCAAGGGTGCAGTGATGGAGGCCGGAGCTGGTGGCAGGGATGCTCTGGGCTCTCCGGGCTCCGCTCTTCCTCCCAATACTGAGCAAACTCTTCTTTGGATTGTTTGGGATTTATTGAGACTTGTCTTTGGTTGGTGGGGAATGTGGTCCCTCTTGGCAAATGTCCCCTGTGCACGTGAGAAGAATGAGTCCTCTGCTGTGTTGGGGGCGTGTTCTGTAACGTGAGTTTGGGCAGAGAGGTGACAGTGCCGTCCAGGGCTTCTGCATCCGTCCTCGTCTCTGTCTAGCTGCTCCATCAGTGATCGAACGAGTGTTGAAATCTCGGACTGTGGGCCATCTGTTTTTCCTTTCAGTTCTGTGGGTTTTCTTTGTATAGTTGAAGCTCTGGGTCTAGCAGCTGTGACTGTCCTGATACACAGCCATCAAGGACTGTGATGACTTCCTGGTGAATGGCCCCTTTATTATAAAGAAATGACCCTCTTTCCCTGGGAAATTCTTTGCTTTGAAAGCAGCACTGTTGGTCCTGGCCTGCACTCTCCCCACTGGACCCCAGTGAGTGCGCTGCTCCCTGGGAGCTCCCTGCGTGCCAGGTGCTGTCTGGCAGGGCCTGCCTCCCACCCCCGACCAGAGGCCTGTGGGGGCATCAGAACACTGAGAGACCCTGAGTTCCTGCTAGTCTTCCCACCCAGCTGCAGGTTTGAGCCCACTTCTGTGTCCCCTTCTTGGCCATCTGCTATTGATTGTCATATTTTACTTTTATGTGAGTTATTAACCTCACAATCAAGCATTATCTTTGCTTTAACATTCAACTGTGTTTCTAAAATATGGTGAAAGTCTTTGATATTTGCCTCATATGTAGCAATCGTGGTGTCTGTATTCCTTGCGTAGTCCCAGCTGTCCATCTAGGATTGTTTCCCTCTGCTGGAGGGGTTCCTTTCACATCTCTTGTCATTGTGTTCTGCTGATGATTAATTCTCTCAGTGTTCCAACGTCTGAAAAATCTTTATCCTGCTATTTTTTTTCCCTACAGTTTAGTTGAGGTGTAATTGACATAAAAATGAAGTACTCATTTAAAGTCCATAATTTGATGAGGGTTAACAGTGATTAACATATTGATAACCCATGAAGCCATCACCTCCATCAAGATAATGAACATAGTCATCATCCAAAGTTCCCTCCTGCACCCCTTCTCCCCCTCCCTACCAATCTACTTTTCTGTATTTCCTATAGTTTTATGTCAATGGGATCACTGAGTTCATTGGTTGCTGTGGTTTGGATTCTTTCACTATGACTGAGATTCATCTGTGTGGTTGCCGGTGTCAACATGGCTCCTTTTATTGTTGAGAATCACCTTTTTTTGACATAGAAAGTATAGAACATTCGTTGGGGTCCCCCAGATTAGAAGTCTGAGGTAGTTTCCGAGGAGAGCTGCAAAGAGAGCACCTTTCAGTGGCCATCAGGGGATGACAGAATGTCACCCTGAAGCCTGTGAGACCCAGGCCACATAGGGTGCCCTGATGGGACTGCCCAGCAGCAGTCATGCTGGGGACTGTCTAGCCTGTAGGGATTTTTAAATTCCACCCTTGGCTTTGGCTACAGGGATGGAAGAAACACGCACGTGTAGAGTTGCCTGTGTGTGGGTGTGAGAGCTCTCCTCCCTTCGTGGGGAACCAGACACCTTGGCATTTGTCCCGCGAGTTGACTCCTCTCTCCTAGAGCCATCAGGTGCAGTTGTGGTCTGTGTATTACATAGACGTTTCCTGTGAGACACTGATGCTGCTGACCTACAAGGAACAGCATGTGCTTGGTAGAAGGGGACAGTCCCAATCTGTCCACCCTGGTGAGTTAACAACAAGCCTTAAAGACTCGTGGTCCCTGTGTCCTGTTTGTAAATGAAGTGCACAGGGACCAACAGGCAGCCCTTCCAGCCGGAGCAGCTGATCACCAGGAAGGAAGATGCAGCCAATAATTATGCCAGAGGCCATTGCACCATCGGCAAGGAGATCGTCGACCTGGTCCTGGACCGGATCTGCAAACTGGTGAGAAGAGTGCCAAGAAAGCTTCCTGTGGATGCTGTCCTGGACAGGAGGGTAGGACTTGGATTACAACCTGGATGATGTTTTGGCAAAACTGAGGCCTTAATCACAAGTCCACGGTCTTACCCTCCAGTGTGGCTGTGGTGCATGCACACATTTTTACTATCTGTCTGCTTTGCCTCTCAGTGCCATGCATGCTCACTGTGGAGGGTGTGAATCCTATAATCCTGCAGAGGAGGAGAAGTGACTGGGGCTGGTTGGAGGTTGCGCTGTGCCTTCTGCCCATGTTGGCTCCCTTCCTCTGCTTTCTCTCAGGTGATCTATGCGCGGGGCTGCAGGGCTTCCTCATCTTCCACAGCTCTGGCAGTGGCCCCAGCTCTGGGTTTGCATCTCTGCTCACGGAGCGCCTCTCGGTGGACTATGGCAAGAAGTCCAGCTCGAACTTGCCATTTCCCCAGCCCCCCAGGTTTCCACGGCCATGGTGGAGCCCTCCAACTCCATCCTGACCACCCACACGACCCTGGAACATGCTGATTGTGCCTTCCTGGTGGACACTGAAGCCATCTATGACATATGTCATCACAACCTGGATATTGAGCTGCCCACGTGCACCAACCTCAGTCGTCTCATTGGGCAGACCGTGTCCTTGATCATGACCTCCCTGCAACTGTAATGAGAGCCCAGCATTTATTGAGCGCCTACTGTGTGGAGTGCGTTCTGGATGCTGGAGACATGGCAGCCAACAGAGACGCTGTCCCTCATGGTGGAGCCAAGGAGACAGGAGGTCAGAGGCCTGTGCTAACATGAGAGCTGGTGTAGACAGAACCATACACTGACGGAATTAACAGCCACATTGGGGTGCAGGATCTGGTAGTGGGCCCCATGCTAGATGGGCTGATCTGGGAAGCCTATGTGAAGAAGTGATGCTCAACTGTCCTTTTAACAAGATCCCTGTGGCTGCTTTGAGGACAGTTAGACAGCCAGAGGATCAGTGGGCAGCAGAGGCTGAGGCTTGCAGTGGGGGATGTGCGACCGAGAGGGAGCGAATGGTCAGGATGTGGAAGCCCCAGGCCTTAGTGGTGAGACCTGGGGAGGGCCGGGTTTGGGAGGGAGACCACCCATAGGTTTGAGTCAGGCCGAGTTTGGGGTGTGGTGGTGACGTGACCGTCTCAGGCAAGCCCTCCCTGGCTCCTGGTCCTCTGTGGCTCTGGTCCTGTCTGCAGAAGGGCTGCCCCAGGCTCTCTCTGTCTCTGGGATGTGCTGTGTGCTGGGCATGGGCAGGCCTCGGACCTGGACTCCAGGGCTGGCTCTGCTGCCTCAGGGCCAGCAGTGGACCTGGCCACTCCCCAACCCCTCCTCCTGGGCCTCAGTGTCCCTGTCTCTGGGATGGAGCAGCTGGAAGCATCCACCTGTAGGGTCTCCTCCAGCTCGAAGGCTGCACTCTGTTCTGTGGGGATGTCAGAGCTTCTGGGCAGGGACCCCTTCCTGTGACAGGTCTGGCTGGCCCCTTCCAAGGCCAGTCTGTGCTGTGAGTGAGCACACGCCCGGGAGTAAGAATGCGCTCAGGAATGACTCTCTCCCAGGCCTGTGTCCCCACCTGCCTCCTCCTGACCTGGGCTCTCAGGTGCCTGTGTCAGGAAGATCCATGGAGGCCTAAAGTGCATGGGAGGGAGGCAGTGGGGCCACCCCTGTCCTGCAGGAGCTCGTCCTCTGGCCATGGGGAGACTGGGACACCCACACTAAGCAGGGAGGGGAACTTGACTGCTCAGAGGTCCAGGGACAAAGAGCCACGGGCCCTCTGAGGAGTGGACGCCAGGCAGGAGGACTCTTGACAAAGACAGTGGTGGGATGGAGAGGGGAGGGCATGCTAGGCAGGGAGAATGGCTTGAGCAAAAGGGGCAGAGGTGGAATGAACTCACATCTCAGGGGGAAGGAAGCAGCTGTGGATGTGGGCTCAGAGCCCAGGCTGGAGCCAGTCGCTCCACCAGTGCCCCATCCTGGAGCAGGCCTTGCACAGCTCTACCTGAGCCCTCCCTTCTAGGGACTCTGGCCATTCCTTGGCTCTTCCGTGTCACCCCTGTGCAGCTGCTACCTGCCATGCTCTGGGTTCTGTGTTTTCTGGAATACCACGTCTGCCCATGGAGCTACCAGGGACAGCCTTGGGCAGGGGCTGGAAGAGAGGATTCCTCACCCCTACCCCCTTCCCCGGTCACCATGAACTAGTGGCACCAACAGGGAAATGAGGAAGGCACCCACCTCCTGTAGGGGATTGAATGGTGATGCCCCAAAGACACGTCCCCCTGGAACCTGTGAACGTGACCTTCTTGGAAAGAGTCTTTACAGATATAATTGCCAATGATCTTAAGGTGAGAGCATCCTGAAGCACCCAGGTGGCCTTAAATCCAATGACATGTCCTTATAAGAAGAGGAGAAACACAGACACAGAGCAGAAGACACAGAGAAGGCTCTGTGATGATGGAGGCAGAGCCTTGAGTGGGGCAGCCATGTCACAAAGGACGCCTGGGGCCAGCAGAAGCTGGAGGAGGCAGGAAGGCCCTAGAGACCCAGAGGGAACCGGCCTGATGAGGCCGTGATTTCAGACTGTCAGCCCAGGAAGGGGCCCAAGCTGTGGCCCACCCCACCATCCAGTCTTCCTGGACCCACCTTGGTCCCTCTGCCCGATGGTGGTGTCCTAAGCATCCAGATCAGCTCAGGATGCTGAGGCATCAGTGATGAAGTAAGGGACTGGGAGGGCAGGTAGGTGGGAGTCAAGATTCAAGCAGGTAGGTGGGGGACAGGGACTGCCCTGGAACTGGCGCAGGAGGTGGAGGGGCCGGACCTCCTCCTGGGGCCTGAGATCATCGTCCTTCCTGTGAGTGGATTCGCCCTGGATGTCATTACACATCCTCATGCTTCTCTCCACCGGACCCATGATGGGGACCCAGATCCAGTGAGTCAGAGGGTCTCTTCTTAGACACTAAAGTCAGACATCGAGGCCAGGACTGTGAGCCCACAGGAGGGGCACAGACCCCAGATTTACGAGGTGGAGGAAGAAAGGTGGCGGCATCTGGGAAACATGGGAGGGGCCCTTCTCCCAGCATATCATGCAGGTCATAGGTCTGGGGTCCAGTCTGGGTCCACCCAGGCCACGTTCCCCATGGCCACACTTCTCATAGAAGGTCCTGCACTGGGGCTGGGGTGTCTGCAGTGCTGGGTGCCATGGAAGGTGACACAGAGGATGACAGGTATGCACAGTGAGCAGGGGCTGGAGTGCTGAGGTCAGCTGACTGACATACCACCTGCATTTCGACCCCGGGGAGCCCCAGTCCTCAGGAAGGAACAGCCCTCTGGGCTTGGCCTCCTTCCCCAGAACTGAAAGTCTCCCGTGACACCACTGCCTCAGTTTCCCCAGGTCCCCCTCTTCCTTTGACCAGATTAACTAAGAGAATCTGGAACCTTCTCCCCCACCACCACCCCATCATCTGGGGACACCAAGAATCCCAACTAAAGACTCTGGGCCGTATGTCCCATGTTAACTGCCCAGAGGTCCGGCCGTGTGAGGGAGGGGAGGGGACACGGCCCTCATCGCCCCATCATCCCGAGTCTGCAGGAGTTTCTGAACAGCAGCTTAATTCCAGTGAGTCCGCCCCACCTGCAGGACAGAGCCATCCTCCTGATGCCAAGTCCATCGGGGACGCTCTCTCCTGCCCCACGTGCTTCCTCCCAGGGATGCTTAGAGGTGGGAGATGGACCTGTGCAGAGCTCCTGTGGTCTCCCAGTGCTCTCAGATCCTTTCTCCACCCCCAAGCCCTGCACCCAGCCATGGCCTCTGCGAGGGCAGCCCAGGCCCTTGTCCTCATGGACCAATGGCCCAGCCAGGAGGCCCGGGGCCTGGGGACAAGTGCTCAGAGCAGGTGACATGGGGCTGAGGTTGGCTCCGGACCAGTCCTCCTCCCTCTGGGGCAGGGAGGGAAGGTGCCGGCCTCTCCCCACGGTGACACGAAGCCCCCACTGTGGGACCGCCAGCCTGGCCGAGCCGCAGCGGCAGGCTCTGCACCTGCCCAAGGAGGCGAGGTGCTGGAGCTCCTGGTGCTGACCCTCCGCTCTGCTCTGATGCTGCCAGCAGGGAGGCGGGGAGGTGGGGCCACCCAGCAGCCAAGGACCTGCATCTGGGCCCTGGTGTGGACCTCAGATGGCCGGCACCCAGGGAGGTCTGCCCCGCCTCTCCCTCCTTGCCCCACAGGCCCACAGGTCCCTCCCCTGGGACATTGGTAGGAAACAGTGGACCTCGAGGATGCACACCGACCCTGGGGGCTTTTATTTTCTTCTTTCTGCTTCTCTGCTCTTCCCAAGGTTTCTGTAAGAGCACGCGTCACAGACTGAAAACGACTGCAGCAGCCTCCTTTTATTCACCAGCTCTTCTCTAGCATGTGAGGGATCATGGCACATGTCACACACTCAGACAGACCAGAAAGACGTCAGGTGAGAAGGAAAAGCCCCTCCGTGTTCCTGCAGCCTCGCCCAGATGGGAGTGTGGACACAGCTGCCTGATGGACCTTCCAGGAAGCATCTGTGCACAGGCCTCAGTCCCCTCTGCATGTAGTCCTCCTACCCAGCCTCAGTCTCTCAGATGGGGACACAGCACCTGCTCACCATAAGGTGATGTCATGAGAGAACACATCACTCAAAGGGCTGGGGCACATCCTGGTTCATGGCAGCCAGAGTCCAGCAGCCAAGAGGTGGATGCAGCCCAGTGTCCACCGACGGATGAAAGGATAAACAAATGTGCTGTATGCACACGCTGGAGTACCATTCAGCCTGAGAAAGAATGAGGTACTGTCACGGGCTACGACATGGATGAACCGTGAGGACATTATGCTGAGTGAAGTCACAGTCACAAAGGGACAAATACTGTATGATTCCAATTCTATGAGGGACCTAGAGTAGTGAGACTCACACACAGAAAGTAGATGGAGGGTCCGGGGGCTGGGGAGGGGGCACGGGGGTTAGTGCCTAATGGGGACAGAGCTTCACTCTGGGACAATGAGCACCTTCTGGAGACGGATGGTGGTGACGGCTGCACAACAAGGTGAATGTACCTAATGCCACTGAACCATAAACTTACAAATGCTTAAATACCCAGAAATACACCCACACATCTTTGGACAGCTAACTTTCAACAAAGGAGCCAAGAACACACCTGGAGAAAGGAAAGGCTCCTCAATAGATTGTGCGGGAAAACTGGACAGCCGCATGCAGAAGAATGAAAGTGGACCATTATCTTACACCAGACACAAAAATTAACTCTAAATGGATTAAAGACCTGAATGTAAGACCTGAAACCATGAAACTTCTAGAAGAAAACATAGGCAGTATGCTCTTTGACATCGGTCTCAGCAGCATATTTTCAAGTACCGTGTCTGACCAAGCAAGGGCAACAATAGAAAAAATAAGCAAAAGGGACTACATCCAACTAAAAAGCTTCTGCACAGCAAAGGAAACCATCAACAAAATGAAAAGACAACCTAACAATTGAGAGAAGATGCTGGCAAACCATATATCGGATAAGGGGTTAATATCCAAAATATACAAAGAACTCATACATCTCAACAACAAAAAAGCTAACAACCCAATTAAGAAATGGGCAAGAGATCTGAATAGACACCTCTCCAAAAGAAGATATACGATGGCCAACAGGCACATGGAAGGATGCTCAACATCATTAGCTATCAGGAAAATGCAAATCAAAACTACAATGAGGTATCACCTCACTCCAGTCAGAATGGCTATAATTAACAGGACAGGAGACAGCAAGTGTTGGAGAGGGTGTGGAGAGAAGGGCAACCCTCATACTCTGCTGGCAGGAGTGCAAACTGGTGCAGCCACTAGGGAAAGCAGTATGGAGATTTCTCAGAAAATTAAAAATATATCTACCATATGATCCAGCTATCCCACTCCTGGGTACTTATCCAAAGAACATGAAAACACAAATGCATAAAGATACACATACCTGTATGTTCATTGCAGCATTATTCACAATAGCCAAGACTTGGAAGCAACCTAGGTGCCCATCAAGGGATGAATGGATAAAGAAGATGTGGCATATATACATGATGGAATACTACTCAGCCGTAAGAAAGGATGAAATCCGGCCATTTGTGACAACATGGATGGACCTTGAGGGTATTATGTGAAGTGAAATTAGTCAGAGGGAGAAAGTCAAATACTCACAAGTAGAAGATAAAAACGACAAACAAACACATAGAGACAGAGACTGGATTGCTGGTTACCAGAGGGGAAGGGGGAGGGAGGAGGGCGAAAGGGGCAATTACACACATGTGTGTGGTGACGGATGGTAATTAGCCTCTGGGTGATGAACATGATGTAATCTACACAAGAATCAAAATATAGTATGATGTATACCTGAAAGTTATATAATGTTATAAACCAGTGTTACCAAAATAAAAGAGAAAGAAAGAAAACACTTAAAATTGTACCTATTACATTATGTATCTCTCAGCACAATAAAACCAGAGTAAGTGCCTTCAATGGCAGCTCTTATGGTCACTCGAGCTCTTGGGACATCATAACAGCAGTTAACAGTGGGAGGGCGAGTGCAAGGCACCCTGCTGCGTGCCATCCGTAGAAAGCGCTAACTTGGCTAATCCCGTGACAACCCCATGACAAGGTATTACTGTGACCCCATGTGGCAGAGGAGGAAACCGTGGCGCACAGAGGTAAGTGACCTGCTCTCTGTCACACAAAGCGGTGGAGTAGGGCTCATGGGTGGATGGGCAGAGCCCCAGCCCACTCTTGGACCACTTGGGTGGGGGTGGGGGGAGGTGGGGGCACCCCCGGGGGAGACCAGGGAGGGGTCCCCTGCAGCAGAGGAACTGGGGGCTCTCCCTCTCCCATGCCCTCCTCCGGCCTCCTGGACTGGGTGGATGAGCTGCTGGGAATAACCAGGGTCGCCAGGGCATGGCGGAAGGAAGGGGCCATGCAGGATCCGAGGTTACAGCTACCTCTATCGGGGACCTCCATTCCCCACCCACTGCATCCCCACCCAGGTCCCCGCTGCCCTTGGCCTTGCTGGGCCGGCAGGCCACAGACCATCGCTGGTGTGGGGTATCCACCCTTCGACCCCATGGTTCAGAGCAAGCGGCTTTGGGGGTGGGGGCCGGGGTCTGCCTGGAGCAGGTTCATGGGCCAGGGTGAGGGGTCGTCTGGTGCCGGCTCTACATGCGGGATCCTAGAGGATGCTGTGCACCCTGAATCAGTGGAGGAGCCTCTAGCCTTCTCCCAGAAATGACTGGAACCCCTGGGGCCTCTCTAGGGATGCGAATGTCACAGGTGGGGGTCATGGAAGGTGAGGCCTCAGGTTGGGAGACCCCCCTCCAGCACTGCCGTCCCCCTCAGCGGGTGGAGTGGTGCTCACTTGGAAAGTCTCTGGGCCTCAGGGAGCCAGTCAGCACCCACTCCCCGCCAGCCAGACAAGGGTGCCCCCTGGACCCGGCTTCTCTCTGTGCTGCTCCCCGTAAAATTCCCTGGGGAGGAAAAATAAAAGCAAACAAATTCTCTGGGAGGAGAAACCCTGATCTAATGAGCGAGCGTCTCGGCTTCTCACTGAGAAATCCTTTATCGGGTCCTTCCGGGCCAGCGCTGATGGAGGGAGAGAAGGCTCCCAGGGTTTGGGCAGGGGGATTTGGGGAGAGCAGTGAGCAGGGGAGGGGACGGCCACCTTGATGGAGGCCCCTCTGCACAGCTTGTTGGCTTCCTCTAAGACCAGCAAGGGGGCATTTAACCCATCTGGGTTAGACGCCCTGGAAGGGAGACAGATTGTGCCTCTGCTGATGCCCTGGACCCCCACCCTATTGCTGGGTTCTCTGAAGCTGGGACCCTGACTGCTGGTCTGTGTGGCCCCTTGCCTGCCCCAGCATGCTCTCTTCTGTGAAGGTGCTGGCTCAGGCCAAGCCCTCAGGTGCCTGCATTCCCCAACCAGCCCTCTGCTGCCCCCCTGTGGTCGTGCAGAGCAAGCCGCGCATCCTGGCCTGGCTGTCCCAGGACTCTGTGCAGTGGCTGAAGATGGACTTAATGGCCAGGTTCTAGGTTGGGATCAAGGTCATTCCCCAGGCGCTGGCCTGTTCCGAGGGGCCTGACTCCCACCCCAGGTGAGATGTCTGCCCTGCTGCTGGCTACATGTCATGCCCACGGCCTGACCCCACTCCATGCCTCAGTCCCCACCCAGAAGCTGAGGAGAAATGCAGTGTCCCCTCCAGACAGTGGGGCACCCAGGGCTCCAGCCCCATGGGGCCCAAGGAGCCTCGGTTTACAATCTAGAGCATGTGACTGCCTTTGGGCAGACACACACCCCTGTACCTGCTCCTGTCACCCTTGTCACACACAGGCACTGAGCTACTTCTGGATTGTGTGATGGGGCCAGCGGGATGGCTCACCGTGGCCTTAAGGACGCTTCCTCAGACTCACGCGCTCACACAGAGGTACACAGGCCTTTGTGCTCCCACAGGTGGCACCAGAGGCCCCAGTTGGGTGTGGGGAGAAGAGGTCCCCTGATCACTGCAGGTCACACCCGTGGGTGATGGAGGGTGAGTGGTTACCCTGCCTGTGGCGCTGGTGTGCCCAACGTACACGGTGGACACACAGACCCCTGTGCTCAGACGTCTACACCAGGGATGCCATGAGCATGCCGTGTGCCTCCTGGGGGCTCATCGCTCTCTCTCCCCAACAGTCTGGCCTCTACTCTGCCTTCATGGGTGCTTCATGTAGGTCTTCCTGGCACCTCCCGGGATGTGACTCTTCTCACCATGGCCATCATGTCCCTCCTGGTCTCCTCCTACGCCTTCTGTGAGCCCACCTGTGCTATGCTGCTGGCCTTCCTGTGGGGCTGTGTGCAGTGAGCCCTGGGGCTCCTGCTCTCAGGTGAGACCCTCGGGCCTTCCTGCCATGGTCGGGGCTGCAGTTCTGCTCTTCCTGGGGCCCCGAGGTCCCTGCCTCCTGGGGCTGCCCCTGCCCTCAGCATTTCCTTCTTTGTATTCCAAGGGCTGTCCCTTTGTGTGGGGGGTGGAGGTGCCCTTGGCCTCAGCCCTGCCCTATTCTGCTGAGAGGCCAGGACACTTGGAGATGTGCCCAGGGCCTCAGAACCCAGCCTCCCTTTCCTGCTCTCCAAACCAGCCCAAACAGGGTGTGTCACCACCGGCCCTTAGCCCCAGTCCCACCCACACCCCATCCCCCAGCCCATGTCTGCCCATGTCCTCTGGGACCAGGCAGACCTGTGACCACTCAGTATTTCCTCCTGACCAGCTGGGGTTCCTGCTGGACGTCATCTCCTGCCCCGTCACTCATTAAAGTTTTCACCTCCACTGCTACCGTCACCATCGGCTTCGGGCAGATCAGGGTGGTCTTGCTGTTGGCACCAGGGCACCTGCTGGGTAAGGGACCAAGGCCGGGTCCTGGTATATGTGGACTAGTCGATGTCCTGCTGTTCCAGAGCTTGAACATGTGGTGCTCACATGGATCTCCATGAAGAAAATGACCACTCGGGGCAGATATTGCGAGAGGGTCAGATTCTACAACAGGTTATTTGGGGACCGGTGATGACAGACCCGCTCTGGGTGGAGTCTCCCTCCAGTGGGTTTGGTTCCCTCACTGAGCGGTTCTGTTCTGCTGCCTCTGCTGCACACTCAGCCAGCAGCCGTCACAGGCCCCGAGCATCCTGCCAAACTTCCACAAGCAAACGATTCCCCATGTTCGTTTAGCTAGATGGTTCATTTTATGTTTCTTTCCAATTTCTGTTGACTGTGTGTCAAATGCCCTGCTTCTTTACATTTCTGTTTAAACCTCTACAAGAAGCACTAGATCAGTGATCATCGGATGTCCGAGGCCGTCATTGGTTCTTCTTTCCCTGGGTCTGACGTTCCTGGGCGGCAGGAGCTGTCTTACTCCCAACCGTGGCCGCCCAGCGCTGTGCTTGGTAAAAAGTAGGTCAGCGCTCAGGTGGGTGTGCAGAGTGGACCCAAGCTGCTTTGTCCTAATGATGCTGTGGGACTCCTGCATCGTGACCTGGTGTCCCAACTGGTGTCTCTCCAAGGCCTGGTCCCCATGGCCAGGCTCTGCCCCAGACTGGCCTGGGACAGTCTTCCCTGACGGTGGGCAGTGAGCAGACAGAGGAGACGTGTGTGTGAGAATCAAGCAGCTGACACGTCTTCCCTCTCGCTCTGGGCTGGGGCTGGATTCACACTTTCCCTGTGCTCATTTCTCACCACACCCCTGGGGGCAGGTTTCTCATCATCTCCATTTAGGGAGGAGGGAACCCTTAGAAAGGTGGGGTGAGTGCATTTTGTATATTATGTGCACAGACATGTCAGGGGAAGCTTGGCAACTGTTGTTTCCTGGGAAGATTTGTCCTTTATGCTGGAAATGCCATCCTTCCTTTTCAGCATCAAGAATGCTCCTTGATACGATCCACCAGCACCTTAGGTTCCTTGGCCCTGGTGAGCGGTGTGTGCCCAGGGGTGTGTATTGTGGTCGGTGATGGTCACGTGAACTGAAGGGGGACAAAGATTGGTACCAAGAACAGGTGCACAGCTTTTTAACAAATCCAAAATGTCTGTGTCTTTGTATTTGTTCACTCGTGGAAGGCATATTAAAGCCTGATGGATTTTAATAGACGTGTGCCTTGCACCATCACTGCAAAGTACTGAATTTCCCATGATCCTCGTTTCTCTGCCTGCTGGGTGTGCTGACCTGCATTTGTGTCTGTTGTCTGATAGAGCATTTAGGGTTGGATTCAGGGTCAACAAAGAGCCCTTCACAAACACTGGATTCTTTTCAGTTGTATCCTAAGACATCTGTCACGTCTGGAATCCACTGCAACTATGAGGAGGAGAGTCCCTTCAGTGCCTGTGAAATGGAATCTTCAGGACTTTTTAGTTTTAAAACTGAGAATCTGCAAGATTCATTTCTTCATGATTCCAAAATGTTTATTTCTTAATATTTTGGTTTTTCAACAACTGATGCTTTTGAAAGAGATATTGTTACTTGTCCTCTTTGACTTCTGAGGTCATCCCTGGGGGTGGAGCAGTGATGGGTGTGGGTCCACCTTCACATTCAGGGTGCAGATTCATGTCACCTGAACTCTGACATTCTCTCCATTTGACGACTTCCCCATGTCCCCTCCCCTGAGCGATGATGATTCCTTCCTGACATTTGTGAATATGTGTTTTTAAAACCTAGGTGCCCTTTTTTTTAATTGAAACATGGAAATCCTGGTGAACATTTCAGGATTTCCTGGTACCTAGAACATTAACTTGTAGAATTTCCCTATGTTTCAATGCATGAGTTCGGGTCCTTTAAAGTGAGTGAACGAGGTTCTGTGCTCCTTTCTGGGGGTTACATTCTGTGTTGCTGATGCACAATGCTGTCTTTTATTCATTGTAACAGCTTTAGTGAGATATGGTTCACATACAAGTCACACTTGAAGGCATGAAATTCAGGGTTTTTTAGTATATTCACAGAATTGTGCAACATCATTTAAAAACTTTAAAGAAATATAATTGACACACTAAAAGAAAAGAAAAGGTAGAATCTTATAAAATGCTCAATCAAAACCAGAGAGGGCAAAAAATAATTTAACAAGTCAAGACAAAATTGAAAGATCAAAAGCAACAGATACAGTTACAAGTATGGTAGATATTAATCCAACTACATCAATAATCATTTTAAATAGGAAGGGTCTAAATGAGGCCAGTAAGAGACAGACTTCATCAGACCACATTAAAAAAAATAAGAATGAACTACATGCTGTCCACAAGAAACTCACTTTCATTGTAAAGACGCAGCTGGGTTAGGAGTAAAGGGACAGAACAAGATTAAGTCAGGATAGCACACATCCAAGGAAAGCTAGAGGAGCTGTGTTAATTCCAGACAAAGCGGATTTCAGAACAAGGGAAATTCTCAGGGACAAAGAGGCATTCCATGATGTGAAAGGGGTCACTTCTCAAGAAAACAGCACACCCATCCTTCTGCCCCCTCATGTCACCTTGTCACCCTCACACATATGTGCACACAGCCACCAGGCCTGGAGGTGACGACCTATGAAGCTGCCTGCTGGGCCCTCCTGGCCTGACTTCACTGGTCCCCAAGCCCTGTGCAACCACATGGGGCTGGACCTGCCCACACCCTACCCCCTCCCCTCTGCGCTCTCCCTGCCTTCCTTCTCTGCCTGGAGCTCCTTCCTGAGCCCTGGGAATCCAGCCTGAGGATCTCCCAGCAGGAAGTCTTCCCTGGTTCCCAGGGAGAGTGAGTGCCCATCTCTGGACCCCACAGCCCCAGGCCTACCCCACCTCCCCCTCCCCCACTGCCAGTGTCTGTTTAGGGACCCTTCTGTCCCCATCCCCTCAGCAGGCAGGGAGCTTCTGAGAGGCAGGTCCCAGCTTGCTTGTCCCCTGTGTCCTCAGCAGTGACACAGGGCTGAGACCCAGGACTCAGGCTGGGGTGGATGGAGTCAGTGGATGAGTAAGATGAGGCCTGTGAGGGCCAGGCCACCCAGGAGTGGGCAGAGCAGCCACTGGACTCTCTCCTGCCCCAGGACAGCTGCTCACTGGGGCGAGGCCTCAGGCGTGGAGGCCCGGAGCCTGCTCAGCTCTACAGGATCTGCTTCAACATCCTCGTCACTGGGCAGGTAGGGGTCAGGCCAGGACAGATGAGGGCTGGCAGTGAGGGGCAGGAAGGAGTGGCAGCCACAGGCAGAGAGGCTCAGCCCAGGTCTCTCTCAGGCAGGGAAGTCAGGGCTCATCCCCACAACCCTCACTCTGGGCACTGGAGTGGCCCGGCTGGGTGTGGTGAGTCTGGCCATCATGGCTCCCTCTAGCTGCTGGCAAGCATGTGCCCCCTGAGTGACCCCCTGAGCCCCCTGGGGTGACACTGAATCTTGGGGTGAGGGCTGGGGAGGCAGTGGGATGGAAGGTTGGGGGCCTGGCCATGGGTCTGCCCTGCCTCTCCCAGATCACCCCCTTCTGTGACCTGCTGCTGTTGTGTGTGGATGAAGAAGCCCATTTCTACTGGAGGACCAAGCATGAGGAGGGGGCTGCAGGCCTGCCTGACCCTGGGCGACACTTTGGAGGATGGTGGCTGAAGCCCTGACCTGCTGTCCTCATCTGCAGACAAAAACCCTGAAGGGAACTGCCAGCCCTGAGCAGACAGGCGGCTTCCCCAACTGCACATCTGGCTGACCAGATGTCTTAGAGGGGTCCCAGCACCTGTCCCCATTGCTGCTGCTGGTAGCTGGACACCTTCACCAGGGTGGGCCTGGCACCCACTCGCTGGCCCATTCCTGAGGCCTGTAGCCTTTCTCTGCTGGTTGGGGGTTGAGGGTTGGGGGTTGGGGACTGGGAAGGGTCAGGGCCCCAGCTTGGGGACTCATGGCTGAAGCCCCAGCAGGCCCAGGGCAGAGGTTGGGGGAGAATTCCACCCTTCAGCTCCTAGGCAGACTGTCTTTCCCTGAACTCCAGCCTCGGCAGGTGCTGCCTGGGGACCACAGAAGTCACTTTCATGTACAGACTGCAGGGAACAGACGCAGGGCCCTGGCCCAGCGGGGCTCCAGCTGGGGCTGGGGCTGGAGACGCTCTCCCAGGCCCCGTCTCCAGTGTTCCCAGCAGCTCCCCGCTGTCCAGCTGTCCACCACACTGGCTGTGGTCACCTCCAGCCCTGCCTGGCTCCCAGCCCTCCTCCCCCTGCCGGCAGCCCCCTCACAGGGAGAGCCCCTGCCCTCTCAGCTGCCCCACACTGGGGTCTGTGCAGCCAGAGTCCAAGGCCAGGGAGAAGACAGCCTGACAAGAGGAGCTGTGGCAGCTGCTCTGTGCTGGGTTCCCAGGGCATGGCCCCTCCCAGCTCTGGGCCTCATCCATGGAGTGAGGAGTGTGGTCGGCAGATGCTCTGACCCCCTAGGACTGCAGGCAAGGGCACTGGCACATCTTGGGCCCATACCTGCTCAGCTGATGAGCACCAGCCCCTTCCTGGTGGTGGCCCTTGGGCTGTGGAGGGCTGGGATGGGGGAGGGGGGAGGGGCTGAATTGGTGGGCATGGGGTCCTTTGGGACCTTCTATATGTCTCCTTGGTGGCAATAGCCCAACGCCCTGGAACCTGTTCACCGGGATCCTGGGAACCATGGGGTGGGGAGACTGTATATTTGTACACATGTCACTGCTGCCCAAGGTCACAGCTGAGAATGTGTCTGGGCAGCTGCTCACCCAGCCTGAAGCAACTGCATGCGTACCACGCTCTGACCCAGACCCCAGGTGGAGCCCAGGGGCTGGAGAGAATGTCCCTCACAGAAGACTTGGAAGCCCCAGCAGGCTGGCCTGGTTCAGGCTCTGGCATCCCCCTGGGGGCCTGAGTCCTGCCTGCTGGAGAATTTCCCCGTGTCCCAGGCCCATGGTCAGGAGGGGAGGGAAGGGGCTGCAGGAGCCAAGCCCTCTCTGGGTCCCAGGGAGGGGCAGGGTTTTGGGTACCCACCCCAGGGAGACAAGGGGCTGCCTCCTCAGGAGTCCCTGGTGGGCAGGGCTGTGATGGCAGCTTGCTGCTGGAGCGACATGGGCCAGGCTGGGGAGGGGAGGCCTGGGGCTCAGGCTGGGCAGCATCTGGAATCATCTGGCATCTGGAGCCTCAGCAAAGCCTTGGGGTCCCTGCTGCCTCTCACCCCCAGGGCAGTGTCTGTGGGAAGCAGGTTCAGAAGGGCCGGGGTGAAAGGTCATGGCCCTGAGGCCTGGTTAATGGAGCGGGGTCACGTGTCCCTGGTTGTCCTTGGGGCCCAGAGAAAGTGATGTTGAGGCTGCAGAGAGTGGAGGAGTAAAGCTGCCAAAGCCAGCAGCTTCCTGTGTGGTCCTCACAGGCAGGAACCAGGAGGGTGAGGCGTCTATGATAGATGGAGCATGGCCTTGGGGAGACCATGGGAGGTGCAGGGTGAGCCTAGGGACCCCCAAGCATGGGGCCCCACCACCAGCAGGTGGGCTGAAGGTCCCTGGAGCAGGCCCAGGCACTTGTACACCCATCTGCCCACGTGTGTCCCATCCTGAGCCTTTGTCACAAAGCCCTGAGGGGGCGGCAGGGAGAGAGGCTGCTGGAAGCTGCAGGCAGCCCTGGGCTGGGAAACAGCTGCTGCCTCAGTCTGCACGTGGGTGCACACCCAGGGGACTGTGCGCGCCATGTGGGTCTGTGCCTGAGAGATGCATGTGCCTGTGCAGGGGGGCCTCTCCATCAGGGGCAGGCCTCAGGACATGCCCTGCTCTCTGGGAGCCCTGGGAAACTGAGGGAACCCAGGACTCCACTGCCCTTTCTAGGTGGCCTTCTTGGGAATCCAGGCTCCCAATCTGGATTCTGAATCTCTTGATCTGCCTCCAAGGGAACAAGAGAGGAGACTTGGAGGCGCTTGGCCTATCCTTTCATGGACCTCTCTCTCTTTTTGGTGTGCGTAGCACCCCTCTGAGCTGGGCAGAGGGCACTGGCCTGAGGGTGGGACCCTGGGACCAAGGCCTGGCTGTGTCCCTGACTCAAGACTGCCCCAGGGCTGGCACCTCCCCCTTACAGAACCTCTGCAGCTTTGCTGTGGATTGGGGACAGTTGTCTCATTCCCTGGGGCAGGTGAGGAGTCAGTGCCACAAAGAACTCCACAGTAGACATGGAGGCGGGCTACATGGCTGGCTGAGCAGTTATTATTGTGGGTCCCTGGGACTCAAGCCTCTTCTCTGCCCGTGCTACCCCACCTGCCCAGGCAGCTGGAGTTGGTCATAAACTGGAAGGTACTGGGCAAAGAGTCCACTACACCAGCGCTGGCCATGGCCCACTCCCAAAGACTTGAAGCTCGGCACCTGGGCTGAGGTCCTGAGGTCCTGTGGACCCCCCAGCATGAGCAAACCAGCAACCCCAAGCTGCCCTGGATAGAGGGGCTGCCTGCTCCTATGGCCTCTTGAGGAGGGCATTTGGGCTCCCAGTGGTCCTCATGGACTGGTGGGCTGCTCTGTGTGACTGGGCTCCTGGGCTGGTGCCTGGCTAGGGGGCTGCAGGGCTGGTACCGTCTCCTCCGGGCTGCTGCGTGGGACAAGTCAACGCCAGTCACTCCTGCTGGTTCTCCTTGCTGTGCCAGATGCCATAGCCAAAATACACCATGAGTTCTGCAAAGGTGGCACAAACCTTAGGGGCAGGTCCCAGCACTGCCACCCTGCTTGCCCTCCTCCTGCAGCCCCCTGGGGTCCTAGCCTGGCCCCCACCCACCCATCAGCAGCCAGATGGACAAGTGCAGCCAGGCCAGGTAGCTCAGGTGCAGCATGAGGAAGATGTTGAGGAGGATGCTCAGGGCGGGAGTCAGGGGCACCATGGGAACCTGAGGGACAAAGGCTGGGCTGGGCTGCAGGGAAGGGCTGCTGGCGCAGGGCCTGATGTATCGGGAATCCACAGAGACATTCTCCACCTCTGGAGATTCCAGAGACAAGGGTCCCCCCGCCATGAAGAGAGAGGGGTGTGGGGCACTGGCCTCCCCCGCCCTGCAGCCCTGGTGCATCCTGCCACAGCAGAGGAGGAAGGTGTGAAGGGAGCTGGCTGGGCTGAGCATGGTGGGTGCTGGCTGGAGGAAGTACCTGAAAGGTGTCCTGCCGGCGCTGTTGCTGGTGGGCCCCCAGGACGAGGAGACTGAGCAGAAACGTGGCGGAGCTGAGCAGGAGCAGCAGGGTGTAGCCCCAGGGCGGGAGTTGCAGGGCCGAGTCCCCGAAGACCAGCACACAGCCCAGGGTGATGGCCGAGGCCACCAGGACACCGAGGGCCCAAGCCACGGCGGCTCCAGGCCTGCACCCACCCAGGAAGCGGAGGTAGGGCCTCAGGGCTGGTCGCAGCTGCCCAGGCTCAGAGGCTGAGGCCTGCTCAGTGTCCACAGGGCTGCTTGGGTCCTGAGAACTGGATGGCAGGGACTTTCGGAAGCGTAGCATGATAATGCTGGTGGCCACGAAGGTGTAGGTCAGCAGTGCACAGATGCAGCGGAACTGCACTAGTGCCTCAAATTCGACCAGCAGAGCCAGGAAAGCCATGAGGAACCCGAACACCAGGATGCCCACCACGGGCACCTGCATCCGGGAGTACACATGGGCAAACACCTGGAAGAAGAGCCCGTCGGCAGCCATGGAATACACCATGTGTGGCAGGGCAAGGAGGCAGCTGAGCAGGACAGTGTTCATGGCTGTGACAGAGGGTGGGAGAGGGTCAGCATGGTGGAGAGGGCCAACAGGCGCTGTTGCTGGGGGCCAGGTTGTGGGTGGACCCCTGGGATCATGGCATGAGTTTCTCTGGGCTCTGAGAACGAGCGTGAGTGTATGTGGGTGCTGGATTGCTCCCCCTCACCACCCAGGAATGGGACAGCCCAGTTTAGGTGACAGGCCCACTGGAGAATCTGATGAGGGCTGAGTCCCTCTGCCTGGAAGGATCTGGAAGCACATGCCCAGAACTGACATTCTGTGTACAACTGGGAGGGGCGGTGAGTAGGTCCCTCCCACAAGCCCAGGGCGGAGAGTCTAATCATTACACCTTCCTGGGCCCAGGATGCAACTGGGAGCACAGGCCCAGAGGAGATGTGTTCCCTGGAGGCTTAGGGCAGGGCCCCACCACCCTGTTCCCTCCCATCTTGCCCGGAAGTGCTCCTTACCGCAGATTGCACCAGCCACCATGATGAAGCCTGCCCAGCCCTCCTCCCCCTACCCTCCTCCCCCTCCTCCTCTTCCTCCCCCTCCTCCCCCTCCTCCCCTCCTCCTCCTCCCCCTCCTTCTCCTTCTCCCCCTCCTCCCTCTCCTCCTCCTCCCCCTCCTCCTCCCCCTCCTCCTCCTCCCCCTCCTCCTCCTCC
>NC_060281.1:91419771-91420026 GCF_021613505.1 Equus quagga | reverse complement strand
ATTACACCTTCCTGGGCCCAGGATGCAACTGGGAGCACAGGCCCAGAGGAGATGTGTTCCCTGGAGGCTTAGGGCAGGGCCCCACCACCCTGTTCCCTCCCATCTTGCCCGGAAGTGCTCCTTACCGCAGATTGCACCAGCCACCATGATGAAGCCTGCCCAGCCCCCCCCCCCCCCCCCCCCCCCCCCCCCCCCCCCCCCCCCCCCCCCCTCCCCCCCCCCCCCCCCCCCCCCCCCCCCCCCCCCCCCCCCCCC
>NC_060281.1:90991624-91076539 GCF_021613505.1 Equus quagga | reverse complement strand
TCCTTAGTCAGTGAAAGACAAGGGGCTAATTCACAGCCAATGGGCTACTTCTGGTTCCAACCAAAGTTTAATACTGAGACAGAAGAAAAATTGCCTTTAGAGGCAGGACAAATTCCCCAGAAGTTTCTCAACTTTTTGATGAGGCTCTGGGATGCATAAAGTAGGATTTTAATCAAAATTTTTGTGGCTGAGATGTCCATCAAATTCATCTGGAGATACAAATCCTTCTAACATAAAGGGAAAGTAGCTGGAATGGCCAACACTATCTCAGAGAAGGTCATTGCAAGTTCTTTCAGGTTAAATTCACACCGACTCATCACCACCTCCCCCTCACATGAAGTTTCTTAATTTGCTTGGTTCAACTAAGTACCATGAACTCTTAAAATCATATTTAGGCATTTCAACTTGAGAAGACTCTGTTATACCAACAAACAATGGCTGAATAGCTCTTCTGAAAGTATTAATCGTGGTATTTTTCATTTTTAAGACAAAACCTTTGCTAAACATAACAGCTCCTCAAAATGATGAAGTGCACAAATTTCTTCTAATCCAGAAGCTTCCTTTTACCTGTCAGGTAATAGAAGATACTTTTCCTTTATGCTTGGAAAATTCACCCCTAAAAATTTCTTTTTAGCAGGTTGATTTTGTGGGGGACTGAAATTGGCCACCCCAAAATATGTCTCTTTGGCATGAGGATTATCTTGGGCTGCTTACTTTTAAAACCTGCAGACATGAGAGAAACTCCGAAAAGTAGAATTTACCCTTTGTAAGAGACATTTTCATTTGTAAAGGAAATCTCCATCTGTAAAGGTGTCTCCCTCTCTGCACCAGGAAAAAGAGAGGATGACCTTATCTCTAGAAACTCTTATTAATGTGTAAGGCAGGGACTTAAATCTGCATATAACCTTACCCTTGTTTACTGTGCTTTTCTGGTAACCTCCCATAGCTGACTCTCCCCACCCCCAACATCCCCCTTTGTCTGTAGCTGAAGATGGTATTTAAGATGAGACCCTCCACCATTTTGGCGAACTGCTCAGTTTTCCTGAGCCTCTCCAATGCATACGTGTTATAAAGCTTTGTTTAATTTTCCCGTTATTCTGTCTCATGTGAATTTAATTCATAGTCCGACCAGAAGGACCTAGAGCAGGTAGAGGAAATGTCTTCCTCCCCAACAATTTCATGCTGTGCAATGACCAATAAGAGAAGCCTCAAAACCAACTTTTATGAAAGGAGAACGCAGAGGTTAGTGTGAGTTATTATATAGTTACATACTTTTTATGAAGTTTGGATGCTACCACAGTGGTCAGGAGGAGGGCAAAATGGGTGAAGGGGGTCAATTATATGGCGATGGATGGAAACTACACTTTCCATGATGAGTACACTGTAGTGTATACATATGTCTTATTCTAATGTTGTACACCTGAAGCCTACACAATGTTATAGACCAATGTTACCTCAATAAACATAATAAAAGAAAGGAGGAAACCCTTGCCAAATCTGCAGTCATGAAGATTTACTCCTATGTTTTCTTCTGAGAGTTTGTTAGGAGTTTAGCTAAACTTCTCCATAGCGTTGCTGCTTCAGCATCCATTTTGTGTGGCAAAGTGGCCTGCAGGGGCCATGAAGTGACACCAGGCCCTCCCGGGAGTGCACGCCCTAGATAACCACCAGCAGAGTCACAAGTACATGTCAGCTCCTGATAAGATTCTCACAACTGCCCCTGGGAGAAGCATTGTCCCTCTCCCAGGGCCTTCCCCCATGTGCCCCTTAGATAAGACCCCTGTGAAACTCACCAAAAACTTACTCTTTTTGGTTTGAATTGACCAATCCATACTTAGCTGGGAACCCCAAAGCATCTGCCTGTGAACCCCAAGAAAGACATATGCCCCAGGTCCTGCCCTGCTCTCTGCCTGCCCTCTGCCTTAACCTCCTGGTGTGGCCCCTCAAGGTGTGCTGTGGACCTTCTCCAGGACCTGTGAGTAACAAACTTCTCTATTTCAACTCCTTTGTGGTCTGTTGTTGAACCCAGGCTCACCGTCCAATACTCTCAGGGATCTATTCAACAAATGGTAATTTGACAAAGTCACAGTGGCTATTATAGGCATACCTCATTTTATTGCACTTTGCAGATATTGCATTTTTAATAAATTGACAATGTAGGGAAGAGGGAGAATTCCTTTCCCCTTCTGGTTCTCATGGCTGGTCCAAGAATTAAAATGATATAAGGTCTGTTAGCAGGAGCAAATCAAAGTTTAATATGTGTACACAGGGAATTCAAATAAGTGGGAAAAATTCCAAAGACAGTCAGGCAAAATGAAGTGCATATATCCTTCTGGACTAAGGAGAGGGAGACAGAGACCTGAGACTTCAAAGGAGGAGAAGGCAATTTACAGGAAGATGAAAAGAGTTCATATTTTGTGAACAAATGTTTGCATTGTCCCATCCACAGACAATGGGACCCAAAAGAAATCTTTTGATAAAATGGCCCTTCCTAGATGCCTTCCTGCCCCCCATACCTAGAATTATCCATGATAAAATTTCCTTCCTGGAACAGGTCCTTCTAGCTTAAATTCTTTTAGGCAGTTTGGAGGAAGGTCAAATGTTCCTCCAGAGTCTTCTCAGCCCTGATTGTCTTCAGCTTGAAATGACCCACATAGCAGAGTGGCACATCTTGGGGTGGGCTGGCCTGAACCCCATCAGTTCCCTCCTCTGAAACTTCCCCTAAAGTTTCACATATTAAAACTGAGTTGGTGATCGTGGAGACAGAAAACGAGATAGTAATTGAGTGGTAAGAAATCAGCAAAGGGAGAGACGAACAGATTAGAATGACGATGAACAAGCAGATAGGAAGGGATGGGAGCCCATCTCCTCACACACCATTAAGCCAGTTCCTGATCCTGGGAATGAGTCAGTCCAAGGAAATGGGTGAGCTTCACTCACCTGATGGAAAATGCGAATCTTCTCTTTATAGATGGAAGTTAGATAATGTTTGCCCTGTTCGGTTCACATAAATGCAATGTTTTTAACTGACAATTGCACAAGCTCCTCCTTGCTGGCAGTCAGTGTGTCCAGAGCAGGTCAATTGTGGAGGACCACAGAGGCTAGGCTGTTAACCTCTGACTTGAGTATTTTCAAAGTTCACATGCTGTTGTAGGGGAGGAAGAGCTACTTCTCTACCCTCCAGGTCTTTCTGGCAGGTCTAAGAATTAAATTGACATGAGAAAGAATAACCAAGGAAAATCAAAGTTTGATAACATGTATACATGGGAGAAACCCAGCAAAACTGAGAAACTCACCAAAATGGCAGAAGCCACTACCTTAAATACCATCTTTACCTTAGGACAAAGGAGGGTGTTGGGGGTCATGGTTTGGAACTTTAAATGGGAGGAAGGCAATTTACATGGAGATAGAAAAGCAAATGTTTGATGTTTACTTGGCCCTATATAGACAGTGTGATGACAGAGAGAGAGAGAGAGAGAGAGAGAGAGAGAGAGAGAGAGAGAGAGAACTTTGATAAAAATTCGCTTAACAAGGATCCTCCCAGTCTATTACACCCAGAGTTGTCTACAGTGATGGCTCTTCCTGGGGACAGGCCTTCTATCTTAAATTCTTTTAGGCAGTTGGAGGGAGGTCAAAGTTTCTTTCAGAGTCTTTGGTCCTTAAAAATAATCAAGCCAAAGGTACACATTTTGGGGTGGCCGATTCTGATCTACCGGAGTGGTGTTGAACTTGTTCCATCACCATGGAGAGATTTAAGACCACCTTTTCCAACTCGTAAACTCCAAAGCTGGGGAATAAGACCCTTGATGCTGAAAAGAACTTGGAGTTGTGATACACAACCAGATTCTCAGTGATTTCTCAACTGGCACGTTCATGTGGCGCAATCTTATGAACAAAGGAGCCCAAGTTTGCAATGTGGCTGGCATTTAGGGTGGAGTATCTGGAGACAGAAGGGCCCAGGTGTTGAAGTCCACTTCATCCTGACCAATTAGCTGGGAACTATTTGTGAACTTTGTTGCCACATAAAATAAAAAGACCAGTGTGGTTTATAGATAAAGTTAGAACTGAACCTATAGTTTCCAGGGTCTGGAGTGTTCCATGACCTTTGCCACTGGTGCTGTTAGTGCCTAAACATCTCCATTTTCCATGCCCTCCTGTCAATCTGGGGGAGCAGAACAGATGCAGAGTAGCTGGTACAGGAGGCTTGCAGTCTGATTTTGGCAGCTATGAAGCCTGGTCCTGTCACCTGACCAAGTGAGTCTAGAGTTTGGATCCACCCATATGTAGTTTGTGGTATTGGGCAGCTTAACCATGTGGGCACCTGCAATAACCCAAGTTCGACAAGGGTGGCCATAAACCATCCAGAACGTTTGGTTATTGGGAAAATATTTGTGCCAAAGGGAGTAGTGTTAGAGTCACTTACAATTTCCTTGAGAGGTTTGAAGATGCCATCTGTGGAATCAAACCACAGAGTTGGATTACAATACTGTCCTGTTATGTCACCCAGAAAAGGTCCAGTGTCATGTTTACTTCCAATGCAAAAGGGAACGCTTTTCAGCTACTGTTTTATCTGGGCAAGGGACCATCCTTGAGCTTCTCTAGAGGCTTTCTGGGGCCCACATGACTCACCAGGAGAAGAGGCAGAGTGATGTCTTCCTTGTTGTGGACACCATACCCTGTCGTTCATCCATTTTCTGTACTTAGTCCACAGATGTTCACATCAGCAGGAACAGAGACCAGTTCAGGTTCTTCTGTGCTCTCTAGCTGTTGACATAGCCAACAGTCAGATTGATTAGTTAGCATAGCCAGGGTTTGATAACTGGCATAAGGGGGAGTTTGGTTTGTGCTTGACCTGTAGAGAAAGAGAGGGTAAGTAAGAGCAAGACACAGACTGGAAAGCCCAGAGTGGAAACTTAGAGAGGGGGAGTGGACAGATAGAGACCAGCGCTGGCCAGTCAGCTTTCTAACAAATGATTAAGAGGAATATATATGCTCATTAATAGGAAAAGGGTTGTTGTTGTTGTTGGTGGTGGTGGTGGTGGCGACGGCGGTGGGGTGTGTGTGTGTGTGTTTGTGTGTGTAGGGACTTTTAAAAGCAAGGGGGTAAAATAGGTTAAAACTATGTCTCTTGACCCATGATCTTGGGAAAAGTTGTCTACTCCATGAGGCCAGCTGCTTCTGGCGCCTGAGAATTGGCCCTGGAAATCCTCAGTTTAAGGTCACCTGTGGGGACTGTCTCCCAGTGGTCTTGAGAGTGATGTTCTGGGTCTATTTTGGCATGGCTTGCAAGGGTCCAGGAAGATTTTTCCTTTATTTTGATGGCAGTGTAGGTGGTCAGTAGGACTTCATAAGGACTGTCCCAGCCAGGTGACAGTACATTTTTTCTGCTAAAGACCGTGATGTACACCCGATGTCTTGGTCCAAAGGGATGGCAAGGCTTGTCACAAGGTGGAGGCCATGCCCCTTTTACCCACTGATGATATGCTTCAAGTAGACTAGTTAAATTTTGTCTTAGCTAGTCAAGTTTCAAATTTTTCACTCGAATTCCCATAATATTCACTTAATCCAGGAAGAGAAGGTTTAGAGATGTGAGTAAGCATTGGGCATCTAAAAGAAATCAATACGTGTCTCCTACTTGGATTATTCTAGATCTTTCTAAGGGCCAAGGGCTCAGCTTCTGGACATTTAAGTCCAGTTTCTTGACAGATCTTCCTAAAGTCCTTTTCATGTCTAGATTTTTATGTTCCACTTGCCCTAATGATTGAGGATGTATGAGGTATGAAATTTTAATGAGGACCCCAGAGTTTCTCCAAGCAACTGGTTTATCTCTACTGTAAAATGAGCTCCTCACTCTGCTTCAATCCATAAAGGAAGCCAGAACAAGGAACAACCGCAGTTGTTAGTTTCTGTCCCACTGTTGTGGCCTCTGCACGTCTAGTCGGATAGCACTCAGTGCATCCACTAACCACACAGACGATAACCAAACAGTGAGAATGGCCTACAGCTGGGGCAAGTTTGTAAAGTCCATTTGGAGCACCGCACAGGGCAGTGTGGGCCTGGGAGGACTTCCTGTGGTACACGGACTTCTCCAGAAACTTGGTGAGATTGGCAAGTGATGCACTGAGAAACAATTGGGTCAGAGATTTCTGGATGCCAGGGAATACCAATTGTCTTTTAGTTCTTTATCTATCCTGCATCTGCACATATGCCCCACTTGGAGGGAAATAAGTGCTAGTCAAAAAGTCAAAGGAAAAGGAGCTACAGGAAGTCCCTTTGGTCCAGTGTCTAATCCATCTGATCATTGTTTGGCACCCTTTTGTATCCAGTTTTCTTTTTCAGATTCTGGCACATTTGCCTGATAATTGATAATATCAGTCAGGGATAAAGTCAGGTTTAGAAATTGGATGGAGAAATTGAAATTTGAGAAGGGAGGTGAAGAGCCTGTAATAGGGCAGCAATGAAGTGTCCATTAGCAATGGGAGTTCCTCCGGAAGTTAAGACTCCAGGGGATTTCTGGGACCAGCCCCATGGCCCAGTGGTTAAGTTCATGTGTTTCACTTTGGTGGCCCAGGGGTTCACCGGTTGAGATCCTGGGTGCAGACATGGCACCACTCATCAGGCCATGCTGAGGTGGTGTCCCACATAGCACAAACAGAAGGACCTACAAATAGAGTGTACAACTATGTACTGGGGGGAGCTTTGGAGAGAAGAAGAAGGAAAAAAAAAGAATACAGGGGATTTCCAAATTGTGCCCACAGCATGGCACATTCCAAAAGCGTATCTAGAGTCTGTGTAAAGAGTGGCAGTTTTCCCTTTTGCTCATGTGCAGGCTCTAGCAAGAGCTACGAGTCCAGCAGCTTGGGCTGATTTTACAGTCAGCAAAGAACAAGCTTCGAGCATTTCCTGTGGGGAAACTGTGGCATAACCAGTTATGTTTCCCCAGAACCTCCATGTACAGGAGCCGTCACAAAACAGAAGTAAGTCTAGAGTGTCTAAATGGATGTCCAAGAGATCCTCTTGTGGCTTTGAGACCATTTCTATGTTGCAGGGTAATCATGTGGGATGGAGTGGGGCTCTCCATCATCAGGGAGGGGCAATAAGGTAGCTGGATTCTGAGTGATACAAGGATGTAAGATGAAGGAAGGGTTAGTTAGAAGAGCCTGCTCACAGATGGTCTGTGCCCTCTAGAGAGGTGTTGTGTCCTGTGAACTTGGAAAAGAGCAGACACAGCCTGGGGAACATAGAGATGACTGGGAGAGCCTAATGTTAGAGTACTGGCTTTGCCAGTCAGGGTGGCAGCTCCGGCCACTGCACACAAGCAGGGGGCATGTCTGATGGCACAGGGTCTAGCTGGCATGAGAAATATGCTGTAGGACATGTCTGAGGGGCAAAAGACTGTCCTAGAATGCGGGCAGCAGTTCCATTATTTTCATGGCAGTATAGATGAAAAGGTTTGTCAAAATTAGGTAAGCAGAGAACCAAGGGTGTGGACAAAGGTAATTTTAAGGCTTCACAGGAATTTCACGGCTCTGAAGGCCAGGAAATAGGCTGTGGGGTGATGTCTGGGAGAAGAGCACACAGAGGGTTAGCAAAGGCTGCAGAATCAGGAATCCACTGGGGCAGTGACCAGCTGCCCCTAGATGTTTATGTAGCTGTTTCTTCATTTTGGGGAGAGGGGTGGACAAAATGGACTCAAGGCATTTGGGGTGAGCTGTTGAATGCCTTGACATGGCTCCTGTCCCAAGTAGGTCCCAGTCGTCTGAGCCCACTGAGATTTAGATCTGGAGGCTTTATGACCTCGAGCAGCTCGTGACTTCAGGAGAGTGAGAGGTCTGTAAGGGCTCCCTGTTTACTCTGATTACAGAATAGAAGGTCATCCACATACTGAACAGGAGCGGAGCTTTGAGTGAAGGCTACAGAATCCAGGTAGGCTGTAGGATTGGGGAAAATATGAGGGGGACTCACAATATCCCTGAGGTAGGTGAGTCCATGTTAGTTCCCTCCCTTTAAATGTAAATGCAGAACGAACTTGTGAGTCAGACTGCAGTGGGATTGGAAAGAGAACTGAGCAAGGTCAACTCCTGTCACCCAGGCTGCACCAGCAGGAACCGAGCTCAGGATGACAGCTGGATCAGGGGCCAAGGATGCTGAGGAATACAGACTCTATGGCTCTGAGGGCTTGTACAGATCTATGGATTTGGTTCCCATCTGAGTCAAACTTGCCTTCTTTTTTCACTAGTAAGATTGAAGTATTACAGGGGGAGGAGGTAAGAACTAGTCCACCCTGTTGCAGAAAGGGGCCTGTTAGAGATTCAATTCCTCACTCTGTGTCTCTGGAGAGCAGGTAATGGGCTACTGGTGGACACAGTTCAGTCTTTTTCCAAGCAATGTGAGCGGGTTCTGCACTTAGTAACAATCCTACTTCATTTGCATGTGTAGCCCAGAGACTAATGGGGACATCTTTTAAAGACTCATCCTCTTCA
Organism: Equus quagga; assembly: GCF_021613505.1. Taxonomy (NCBI): domain Eukaryota; kingdom Metazoa; phylum Chordata; class Mammalia; order Perissodactyla; family Equidae; genus Equus; species Equus quagga. Next base: position 91,068,056 of record NC_060281.1, on the reverse strand, counting down.
GAAGAATTTCAATCAGGATGCCTTTCTAGCAAGGAAAGTAGGAGACTTGGGGTTTGGTCTGAGGGCCGGGAGGTGAAAATGCCTTTCTCATTACAGTTTTTAGTGGCATTAAATTTACATAACAAACTCTGCCAAAAAGGCTTGCTGGCGAGCAGTGGGAGACTAGAGAGGCAGGGTGAGTGTTAAGGTGCTGAAGATGTTGCAGTGGACTGGGATCTGGGCCGTGAAATAGGCTGCCCAGAGACTCCAACAGCTTGCACAGAATCAGAGGGGACAGGTAGAGATAAACCCTCTGAAGGGTGAGTAGAGAAACTCACATCAGTGTCACTTAAGAAATCCAGTTCCCCATTCTCTATTTTAAGTTTAATGGTGGCTCAGGGCAGTGACTGAGGATCAGCTGACCCCATCATTTAAGGGGGAAGTGCCTCTCAGGAGGAGAAATACGAGCTTTCTGGGGGTGCTGGGACCAAGTGGGGGAGGTATTTTTAAGCTTTCCCTTCTCTTAAGAGCAAGACAATCTCTCTCCAATGCCCTGGTTTCCTGCAAGACCTGCAAGTGTCTGGAGGCGAATAGGGAGCCCTCTGAGTGGGCTTCAGTTTCCTCTCACAGTCACATTTCTCCTTCTCTAAAGATTCAAGTTGTAAAGCTAGAAGAATTACTGTTAATTCTTTGTTCTTTTGCTATCCTGCTGACTGTTTTCAAAGAATTATGTAGCAGCCTCTGTTATTATCCATAATGGCTGCCTTGACAAACCCCAACCACAGTATTTGGAATTTGTTTTTTGATATAAGGAAGAAAATTTCCTACTAAAGCAGAAATTAGGAGATTCCTGTGCTCTGGGGCTTCAGGGTTTAATGCACTGCACCTTTGAAAAGTTTGTGTAAAACATTCACAAAGGGCTTTTGGATGTTCCTCATTCTGAGTGCATAATTCCATTTTTGACCATTTACCTTTAGGAGGAAACACCTCTAAAATGGCTCCTATTAAACCTTGAGTGTCAGCCTCCAGCAGAGCCACTTCCTGGTCATTTGCAGGAGGGCCTGGGAGAGGGTCTGGCCCTCTATTTCCCCTGTGAGGAGGCCCCCTGGCCTGTCTGATAACCACAGTGTAATCCTGGGCTGGGAGAACCCCCTTAGCAGCCAGCCACGATCTCCGTGGGTGGGGTTATGAACAGCCACTGACCTTTCTGAGTCCTCTCTAAATTTAATGGGATCTTCTGGCCATGGAGGCAGGAGAAGTTTATAATTTAATAGATGGGCTGTGTCCAGGGGACATGAACTGTCTGCAGTGGAGGCCCAGGGCACATCCACAGTGGACCCTGCATGGACTGCCTGATACTGGCAGAGCCTGATGACAGAGCCCTGGAAAGCAGGAGGACTTGGAAGGGGCAGCAAACCAGCCTTCCTGCCTTTCCTGGCTGCTTCCACTTCTATTCCTGGCTTCAGCATTTGCACCAGTGACCTGTGTGCCCCTAGCTTGGGGGTCAGGCCTGAGGGCCCCTGTGAGTCTTCTAAAGCAAGTGCAGTGAAGAAGGGCAGCTGGATACTGTCTGGAGAAGTTGGGGTTTTAGGATCTAAGCGAACTGACTGAGGAGCTAAATCTTCAGAAGGGGAGTTGAAACCAGGGGGCCAGAGACTCATCAGATCTTCTAGGGGGTCAGGGACAGGGAGCTGGGGGTACAAGGGAGCAGAGGAGGGAGGAAAAGGGGAATTTTCATTCAATCTGCTTTTTAATCTTTGTTCTAAATCTGACTTTGGTTGTTTCATTTTATTAAGGGATCCTCTAAGGCTAGCTGTTATATTTTTTGGGTTTTCTTTTCAATTTGATCTTCCCATAAATACCAGTAAGGCAGCTGTTTGTGATGAGAGTGCTCTCCAATAATTTTCAAATATGAAGTTTTTCCAATTCAAAAGGCCATCATCTGGACATTGACAAGGAGGATCTCCACTGTATGTTATTCTAATATGACTCCATCCAATGAGCCTTTTTAAGGACAGACGTGGAGATGACTTTCCAGGCCTAGAATGAATCTCTACCATGGATGCAGGAGGCATCCCTGGGGAGGGCACAGGTGCTGTAGCCCTCATGATCCAAAAAGTTCACTCCCCAAAATAGTCAGAGAGAGTAAAGAGCTTCATTGCACAAGCAGTAAAGATGGTGTCGTGAAAACGGTGTCTGCAGTCTGACGAGAGCGTGGGCCACTTCCTGTCACAGACCGGGTAATCTGTGACACCAGGCAGGACCTACTCAAGTAGGATTATTCCAGCACTAACAAGCAAGGAAGGTTGAGACAACAAAGGCATTTATGATAAACTCCTCCGAGAGCTTGGCACAGCTGGACAGAGACTGCTCAAAACCCGTTATTTGACTGGGCACCAAGGTGCACTCCAGAAAATGCACCTTACAAATGATGGAGACCAAGGAGAATATTCTCTCTGGTGATAAAGCCAAGTTCTCAGGACATAGAACAAGACAGAAAGAAAAACCTCATCTGGCTTTTGTTTTCTTATATGCATAATAACAGTAGCTACCCTGTGGGTCTCTTGGAACCAAACTAACACCTAGGAGGGATGTGATGTGGGTTTGAGGGTTATGTGTGTCTTGCAGAGTACCTTGTTGCATGGAAATTTTTCTTTTTCTTTTTTTGAAGGGAAGAATTTGCCCTGCACTAACATCTGTTGCCAATCTTCCTTTTCTTTTCTTCTCCCCAAAGCCCCAGTGCATGGTTGTATATCCTAGTTGAAAGTCCTGCTAGTTCTTCTATGTGAGCTGCCACCACAGCATGGCTGCTGACAAATGGCTGGTGTGGTTCTGTGACTGGGAGAGGAACCTGGACCACAAAAGTGGTGAGGGCACCAAATCTTAACCACTAGACCATCAAGGCTGACTCAAGGAAATTTCCTGGAGGTTGACGGGGACCTGTTGTCATCTACCCCATTCCATGACCACCTTATCCTATCATGGGAGCCTTACGTAAACTTACTTAATAAAGCATTGACAGGGTTTGAGAGGACTGACCCAATTTTGAAAGAATTTCTACCGTGGGTAAAATGCCATCAAACAGCATCACATGCTACAGAGAAATTGTTCACGAAAGGAAGAGTCAATCGATGTGGCAAACTTCATTGTTGGCTTATTTTAAGATGTTGCCACAGTCACCCCAACCTTCAGCTACCACCACCCTGGTCAGTCAGCAGCCGTCACCATCAAGGCAGACCCTCCCCCAGCAAAAACATCACAACTTGCTGAAGGTTCAGATGATGGTCAGAATTTTTTTTTTACCATAAAATATGTTTTAATTAAGGTATGTACATTCTTTTTTTTAGACATAATGTTATTGTATACTTAAGTGACTACAGTAGAGTGTAAGCATAACTTTTATATGCACTGGGCAACCCAAAAATTCACGTGACTCACTTTGTCATGACATTCATCTTATTGCAGTGGTCTCCAAGCAAACCCATAGAATCTCCAAGGTCTGCCTGTATAGTTTAAGCTCTTAGATTTAGGTCTCTGATCCACTTTGAGTTAATTTTTGCATGTGGTGTGAGGTGGGAGTCTGACCTCATTCATTTGCTTGTGGATGTCCTGTTGTTGCAGCACAGTGTGTTCGAAAGACTATTGTTTCCCCCATTGACTTTTTTGGCTCTCTTGTCAAAAATCAACTGGCCATGAAGAGAATGAGAAGACAAGGCACAGACTAGGAGAAAATATTTGTAAAGACATAGCTGATAAAGGATTGTTACCCAAAATATACAAAGAACTCTTAAAAATCCACAATTAGGAAATGAAGAACCCAATAGTAATAGGCAAATGATCTGAACAGACACCTCACCAAAAAAGATATACAGTTGGCAAATAAGCCTATGAAAAGATGCTCCACATAATATGTCATTAAGGAATTGCAAACTAAAACAACAATGAGATGCCACTACACACCTGTTAGAATGGCAGAAATTGAGGTCGCCAACAACAGCAAATGTTGTGGAGGATGTGGAGCAACAGAAACACTCATTCATTGCTGGTGGGAATGCAATATGGCACAGCAAGTTTGGAAGACAGTTTGTAAATTTCTTACAAAACTCAACATACTTTTATCCTATGAATCAGCAACCACACTCCTTGGTATTTACTCAAATGAGTTGAAGACTTGTGTCCACACAAAATCCTGCACATGGATGTTACAGCAGCTTCATTCATAATCACCAAAACTTGGAAGCAACCAGGATGTCCTTCAGTAGGTGAATGGATAAATAACTGTGGACCCTTCAGACAAGGAATATTACTCAGCGCTAAAAAAAAAAGGAGCTTTCCAGCCAAGAAAAGATATAAGACAACTTTAAATGCATATCTCTAGGTGAAAAAGGCTGATCTGAAAAGGCTACATACTGTATCATTTGATTCCAACTCTATGACCTTCTGGAAAGGCCAAACTGTGGAGACAGTGAGAAGATCAGTGGTTGCCAGGGGTTAGTGGGGAGGGAGGGATGAGTAGGTGAAGCACAGAGGATTTTTAGGGCTTACTGTAGTAGTGTGCACACGTCATTATACATTTGTCAAACCCATGGAATGTACAACACCAAGAGTGAGCCCTAATGTAGACTCTGGACTTTAGGTGATAGTGATGTGTCACTGTAGGTTCATCACTTATAACAAATGTACCAATCTGGTAGCGGATGTTGATAGTAGGGAGGCTGTGCTTGTGTAGGGACTGGGGGTATATAGTGATATGCGAACTCCACCTTATGCTCAATTTTGTTGTGAACCTAAAATATAAAATCTATTTTTAAAAAATCAGTTGGCCATAAATTTAAATTTGCAATAAATTTTTAAAAGTTAATTGTCCATTATTTTGGACCCTCAATTCTATTCCATTGATCTATATGTCTATGTTCATGTCAGTAACACGCTGTCCTGATTCCTGTAGCTTTGTGGTCAGTTTAGAAATCAGAAAGCACTAAGTCCTCCAACTTTGTTCTTTGTCAAAATTGTTTGGGCTCTTCTGGGTCCCCTGCATCTCCACATGAATTTTAGGATCAACTTTATAATTTCCGTAAAACAGGCAGTTGGGATTTTAATACGGATTGCACTGAATCTGCAGACCAATTTGGAGAGGATTGCCATCTTTATAACATTAAATTTTCCAGTCCATTAACGTGGGGTGTCTTTCCACTTATTTAGGTCTTCTTTAATTTTCTTCAATGGTGTTTAGTAGTTGTCAGTGTACGAGTCTTGCATTTCTTTCGTTAAATGTATTCTAAGTGTGTTTATACATAAATTTATTCTTTTTGATAGTACATAGGCAGAATTCTGGATAGTTCCTTGCTAGTATATAGAAAGACAGTTGATTTTTGTATATTGATCTTGTATCTTGCACCTTTGAACCTGAACTGGTTTATAAGTTCTAATATTTTTTGTGTGGATTCCTTAGGATTTTCTCTCATAAGATCATGTCATCTGTGGTTACAGAAAGTTTTACTCCTCCCTTTCCAATCTGGATTCCTTTTATTTCATGTTCTCACCTAATCACCATGACCAGAGCCTGCAGTAAAATTCTGGGTGCAAGTGGTGAGAGGACCTCCCGATGTTGTTCCTGAGCAAAGGGAAAGCTTTCAGTCTCTCTCCACTGAGCACAGCAGCTGAGGGATTTTTGTGGATGGTCTTCGTCAGTTTGAGGGTGGTCCCTTCTATTCCAGGTTTGTTGACTGTTTTTTTCTGTGTCTGTTGAGATGATCATGTAGTTTTTGTCCTTTATTCTATTACATGGCCTATTTCATTGATTGACTTTCAGATGCTAAATCAATCTTGCATTCCTGGGATAAATCCCACTTGGCTCTTTTTATATGTTGCTGGATTCAATTTGCTGGTACTCAGTTGAGCAATCCTGCAACTATATTCATAAAGGATGTTGGTCTGTGGTTTTCTTTCCTTGTGATGTCCTTGTTGGGTTTGCTGACAGGGTGCTCCTGCCTTTTGTAGGATGAGGTGGGAAGCGTTCTCTCTTCTTCTTGTATTTTTGGTGCTTTCTCTTCACTGCATCTTCATGTGTTGCTCAGTGTAACTGCCTTGCTCACTGAGGTCCAGCACTTGGCCCAGCCATGTCCCTGGAAGTTTACAGTTTACTGTGTCGACCACGCTTGGCCACGAGTATCCACTGGATGTTGGCCCCTGTGAAGGGGGTGTGGTGAGAGCCCCTCTCTGGGGAGATGAAAAGTCAGGGCTCTGAAACCCTGCACACCAGCTCTCAGGTGGCCATTGGTCAGGCCTTGGGGGAGTTGCTGTTATACAACTGCCCAGGCCTCTTGGTTGGAAATGTATTTTTCTGGGTTTCTTTGAAGGCATTTCAGAACAAGGAACTCTGCTTGGTTATGTTTAGGCCACACAGGAGTGAGATGTGGGAGGTGTCACCCCTGCAGGGAGTGGAAGCCCATCTGAGAAGCTCCTCAAGACAACGTCAGCCACATACCAGAAGGGAGCAAGGGGCTGGCTAAGGCAGAGTGCTCCAAGTGGCACTCTCTTGTCTGGGAGTCCACCACTCTGTCACCAGCCCGCTGAGCCAGACAGCCTGCAGGTGCCCCTAACGTCCTATCTCACAAACCACATAGAAACCTGACAACATGGAGAGAGTTCTGGGTAAGAGGATGACTGTTTTGGTTTTGCTTTGCTTGGATGGATTGTCCTCATTTTGCTGTAAACAAGTTCACATCCTGTCACACCAGCCTTTCCATTTTCAAAGGCGTGGGAAGAGCAGAAGGACAGAGACCCCTCAGCTCCAGGAATAAATATGCCTGAGGGGGTTTGTGATGGTCACGTGATGAGATGTGATGTGTCCCCATGATGCAGGGACTGGCATGGAGCAGATGCTCAGTCCATGACACCTCTCAGATATCCACAAGTGGGAGCTGCTCTTAGGGTCCCCCAGGGTCCTCCAGGCTTTACAGGTGCTCCTGGGGTGGGAGGGGCTGCCATTGGTGTCTGAGGGGCCTAGGGGTGCCCCAGGCTGGAGGGATGAAGGTGGTCCCCAGGGGTCTGCTTGCGCCCTTTCAGGACACTGTCTGTAGCTGGAAGCTCAGAACAGCCAGCACAAGTTTTGCCAATTCACAGAACACTCCCCACAGCTGGGTGCTCCCTCATCAGTGGGTGAGGGTGGCTTACTGCCATCCCATTGTGCCAGAGGTCAGGCACTGCCCAGGGCCTCTCAGCCACATTCAGACCCTCGTCTTATCAGCGTCTTGCCTGACTCCCGCAGCCCCAACCCCTCCCAGGGTCGAGGGGCCTGGATGGTGCCCAGCTGATGGAGTCTGTGTGTTGGGATGAGGGATAAAGGAGGGCATCTGCAGCAGTGGAAAGTGGGTGGGCTCCAGACCCCACCAAGACCTGGACCTTAGGCTCCACTGGCCTCCCAAGGCCACCTGGTGACCTGGGCTAGTCACTTACCTGGTGGCCTGAGCTTCCTCATCTGTGAACCGGACACAGTCATAGGGCTTCCCCAGAACCTGGGGAGCACTGGTCTTGACTGTGTGAGGTGTGGGCAGCATGGGCTGAGGGCATGTATGACTGTGAGGTAGGGCCCAGGGCTGGATCTGGCACTGAGGGGTTGTAGGGGAGGTCATAGTGTGCAATGGCTACAGTTGTGACAGCAGGCGAGCTACAGCAAGTCCTGTGGGGACAGACTCAGCCCAGAAAGGAAGCGATACTCCAGCACCTGTGCACCGGGGTGCGGGGAAAATGGCTCTGACAGAGGTGTGGTGGTGGGTGTGAGACATTGGCTTCCAGCATATGGCCCAGGGCACCCCTACTCCTCGCAGGGAGCACTGATACACCAGCCTGGCAGGACAGGGGATGGGGGGATGAACGCAGCTGTCTGAGGCTAGGCAGCTGTCTAGGCCAGAGTTCCTCCTGTCCTGGGCCCTGGGGGCCTGGCCTAGCTCCCAGGAAGCTTCTTCCAATGTGCTCTGGGATCCCAGACCACTGGAGCGGGTCCTAGCTAGGCTTCCTGGGGCGGCCCTCCCCACCCTCAGGGCCCCTCCCATACACCCAGTCTCTTGCCCAGGAGGCAGGCCAACGGGATCCCCACGCTGCCCTGTGGCCTCCTGCCCGCCCTGCTGCCAGGCCCTGAGCCGGCCTCATCCAGCCCTGCAGCTGCCAGTGGTTCCAAGCTTGGGTCCCCAGGGCAGGGTCAGAGCATGGACTGGAGGCTGGTCAGGACCCCCCTGGTCAGGACCCACCTGGACAGCCTGTCACTCCCCTCTTATCCTTGTAGGTGCCAGTTTGGTGCTCCTCTCAGCTGCCCACCATGGCCTGGGGACTGCCCAGCACCGCAAGCCTGGCACGCTTCTGCCAGAGGCTGAACCGGCTGAAAACACTGAAGGAGCCCACCACGGAGAGGTTGCCGCAGCGCCGCCTGTCCACACTGCAGCTGACCCTCTTGGGTTTGGGTGCCTTGACGGGCTTTGAACTTTATGTGCTCACAGGCATTGTGGCCAGGAAGATGGCTGGCCCTGCGGTGCTCGTGTCCTTCTGTGTGGCTGCCGCGGCCTCCCTGCTGGCAGTCCTATGCTATGTGGAGTTGGCAGCATGTGTGCCCAGCACAGGCTCTTCCTACCTGTTCACCTATGTGTCCATGGGTGAGCTGTGGGCCTTCGTTGTTGGCTGGAACACAATCTTCCAGTACCTCATTGCTGGCGTTGCCGGGGCCCGTGCCTGCAGCGGCTACCTGGATGCCATCTTCAGCTACCCCATCCGCAGCTTCATCGAGGCCCATGTGGGCATTTGGCAGGTGCCCTTCCTGGCCCAGTACCTCGACTTCTTGGCTGCTGGCATTGCACTTTTGGCCTCCGTGTTCATCTGCTATGGAGCCCCCCTCTCTTCCTGTCTTGACTACACCTCTTTTGCCATCAACCTGGTCGTCATCGTCTTCATCATCATCCTGGGGTTTGTCCTGGCCAACCCGCACAACTGGAGCGCTGAGCAGGGTGGCTTTGCACCCTTCAGTTTCTCTGGGATCATGGCTGGTGCCGCCACTTGCTGCTATGCCTTCGTGGGCTTTGATGTTGTTGCTGACTCCAGTAAGGAGGCCCGGAACCCAAAGCGAGCCATGCCTATGGCCATCGCCATCTCTCTTGGTCTGGTAGCTGGAGCCTACATCCTCGTCTCCACTGTGCTCACCCTCATGGTACCCTGGCACAGCCTGGACCCTGACTGGGCATTTGTTGATGCCTTCTACCAGCGGGGCTATAGCTGGGCGGCCTTCATGGTGGAGGCTGCCTCCATCTGTGGTAAGGGTCACCTCAGGGCAAGGCAGGAGGGGAACAGGGTGGTAGGACCTTGCTCTAAGCCCCCAAGGGCACACATCTCCATCTGGGCCTGTGCTCCCAGTTGCATCCTGGGCCCAGGAGGGTGCTAATGATTAGACTCTTCACCAGGGCTTGTTGGGAGGGACCTACTCACTGTCCCTCCCAGTTGTACACAGAATGTCAGTTCTGGGCATGTGCTTCCAGATCCTTCCAGGCAGAGGGACTCAGCCCTCATCAGATTCTCCAGTGGATCTGCCACCTAAACTGGGATGTTTAATTCCTGGGTGTGATGGGGGACAATCCAGTACCCTAAATACACTCAGCCCACTCTGAGAGCCCAGACAAACTCATGCCCATGTTCCCAAGAGGCCACCCATGTCTTGGCCCCCAGCAGCGGCCCCTGATGGGCCTGTCCACCATGCTGACCAGTCTCCTACTCTCTGTCACAGCCATGATAACTGTCCTGCTCTTCGACCTCTTTTCCTTGCCAAACATCATCCATGCCATGGCCACCGATGGGCTCCTCCTCCAGGTGTTTACCTACATGCACTCCCAGATACAGGCACCTGTGGTGAGCATCCTGGTGTTCGGGGCCCTCATGACTTTCCTGGCTCTGCTGCTGGACCTCGAGGTGCTGGTCCAGTTCCTGTCCATCAGCACACTGCTGTACTATAGCTTCATGGCCAGCAGCACTATCATGCTACGCTTCAGAAAGACACCTCCATCCAGCTCCCTGGCCCCAGGCAGCCCTGTGGGCACTGAGCCTGGGCAGCTGCGACCAGCCCTGAGGCCCTACCTCGGCTTCCTGGGTGGGTGCAGACCTGGAGCTGCTGTGGCTTGGACCCTCGGTGTCCTGGTGGCCTCGGCCATCACTCTGGACTGTGTGCTGGTCTTCGGGGACTCAGCCCTGCACCTCCCGCCCTGGGGCTACACCCTGCTGCTCCTGCTCAGCTCCGCCACCTTTCTGCTCAGTCTCCTCGTCCTGGGGGCCCACCAGCAGCAGCGCCGGCAGGATACCTTTCAGGTACTTCCTCCAGCCAGCACCCACCGTGCTCAGCCCAGCCAGCTCCCTTCGTCCCTTCCTCCTCTGCCATGGCAGGATGCACCAGGGCTGCAGGGCTGGGGGAGGTCAGTACCCCACACCCTGCTCTCTGCATGGCAGGTGGGCCCTTGTCTCTGGAATCTCCAGAGGTGGAGAAAGGCTCTGTGGACTCCTGAGAAGTCAGGCCCTGGGCCAGCAGCCCTTCCCTGCGGCCCAGCCCCATCCTTGTCCCCTCAGGTTCCCGTGACTCCCCTGACACCCGCCCTGAGCATCCTCCTCGACATCTTCCTCATGCTGCACCTGAGTTACCTGACCTGGCTGGGCTTATTCATCTGGCTGCTGATTGGTGAGTTGGGTCCAGGCTGGGACCCCAGGTGGCCTGCAGGAGGAGGGCAAGCAGGGAGGCAGGGCTAGGACCGACCCCTCAGGCTTATGCCACCCTTGCAGGACTCGCGGTGTATTTTGGCTACGGCATCTGGCACAGCAAGGAGAACCAGCGTGGTTGACCATCCCACAAGGCAACCTGGAGGAGATGGTGCCAGCCCTGCAGCCCCCCAGCCAGGCACCAGCCCAGGAGCCCAGTCACACGGAGCAGCCGGACAGTCTATGAGGACCACTGGGGGCCTGCCTGCCCTCCCCATCTCTTCAGGTTGCCTGAGGTGTTGGCCACCCCTTCTATCTTGGGCAGCTTGGGTTTGCAGACCTGCCCGTGCTGGGGGGTCCTCAGGACCTCAAGACCTTAGACCAGGTGCTGAGCTTCGAGTCTTTGGGAGTGGGCCGTGGCCAGCACTGGTGTAGTGGACTCTGCCCATCACCTTCCAGTTTATGACCAACTCTAACTACCTGGGCAGGTGGAGTAGCGCAGGCAGGGAAGAGCCTCGAGTCCCAGGGATCCACAGTAATAACTGCTTAGCCTGCCATGTGGCCTGCTGCTGTGTCCACTGTGGTAGTCTTTGTGGCCCTGAGTCCTCACCTGCCCCTGGGAACTAGATGGTTGTCACCAATCCACAGCAAAGGTGCAGAGGTTCTGCAGGGAGGAGGTGCCAGGCCTGAGTCAGGGGCACAGCCAGGCCTGGTTCTCAGGGTCCTGCCCTCAGGCAACTGACCCCTGCCCAGCAGAGAGGGGAGCTACACACACCAGGCACAGAGGGGTCCCTCACAGAGTGAGGCCAGGCTCCCTCCCAGCCTCCCCACATGTCATCTTGAGGACAGATCCAGAGAGCAGAGCCATTGCAGTTCCAGGTTTTCCTCATTTTCCCAATCCTGAGACCTGCCTCGGATGGAGAGGGCCCCCTGCCTGGGCACACACATCTCTCAGGCACAGGCCCACATGGCCCACACAGTCCCCTGGGCATGCACCCATGTGCAGACTGAGGCAGCAGCTGTTTCCCAGCCCAGGGCTGCCTGCAGCTTCCAGCGGCCTCTCTCCCTGCTGCCCCCTCAGGGCTTTGTGACAAAGGCTCAGGATGAGACACACATGGGCAGGTGGGTGCATAAGTACCTGGGCCTGCTCCAGGGACCTTCCACCCAACTGTGGTGTTGAAGCCCCATCCATGGGGGTCCCTAGGCCCACCCTGCACCCCCCGTGGTCTCCCCAAGGCCATGCTCCATCTACAATAGCTGCCTCCCCCTCCCCGTTCTTGCCTGTGAGGACCACACAGGAAGCTGCTGGCTTTGGCAGTTTTACTCCTCGACTCTCTGCAGCCTCAACATCACTTTCTCTGGGCCCCAAGGGCAATCAGGGACATATGACCCCACTCCAATAACCAGGCCTCAGGGCCGTGATCTCTCACTCAGGCCCTTCTGAGCCAGCCTCCCATGGACACTGCCCTGGGGGTGAGAGGCAGCAGGGATCCCAAGGCTTTGCTGAGGCTCCTGGTGCCAGATGATTCCAGATGTTGCCCAGCCTGAGCCCCAGGCCCCCCTCCCAAGTCTGGCCTGTGTCCCTCCACCAGCAAGCTGCCAGCAGGGCCCTGCTCACCAGGGACCCATGTGGAGGCAGCCTCTTGTCTCCCTGGGGTAGGTACAACAAACCCTGCCCCTCCCTGGGACCCAGAGAGGGCTTGGCTCCTGCAGCCCTGTCCCTGCCCTCCTGACCATGGGCCCAGGACATGGGGAAATTCTCCAGCAGGCAGGACTCAGGCCCCCAGGAGGATTCCAGAGCCAGAACCAGGCCAACCTGCTGGGGGCCCTATGTCTTCTCTTAGGGACATTCTCTCCACCCCCTGGGCTCCACCTGGGGTCTTGTTCAGAGCGTGAGCTTCATGCAGTTGGCTTAGGCTGCGTGGGCAGCTGCCCAGACATATTCTTGGGTGTGACCTTGGGCAGCTTTGACACGTGTGTCCAGGGATACAGCCTCCCCACCCCATGGCTCCCAGGAGTCCGGTGAGCAGCTTGCAGGGTCTTGTGCTGCGGGTACCAAGGAGACATATAGAAGATTCCAAAGGACCCCATGCCCACCTACTCAGCCCCTCCACCCACGTCCCCATCCCAGCCCTCCACAGGCCGAGGGTTGCCACCAGGAAGGGGATGGTGCTCATCAGCTGAGCAGGTAGGGGACAAAGGAATCCTGTGCCCTTGTCTGGGGTCCTAGGGGGTCAGAGCATCTGCCTACCACATTCCTCACTCTATGGATGAGGCCCAGAACTGGGAGGGGCCCTGCACTGGGAACCCAGCACAGAGCAGCTGCCACAGCTCCTCTTGTCAGGCTGCCTTCTCCCTGGCCTTGGACTCTGGCTGCACAGACCCCAGTGTGGGGCAGCTGAGAGGGCAGGGCCTCTCCCTGTCAGGGGGTGCCAGCAGGGGGAGGAGGGCTGGGAGCCATGCAGGGCCAGAGGCGACCACGGCCAGTGTGGTGCACAGCTGGAGAGCGGGGAGCTGCTGGGAACACTGGAAATGGAGACTAGGAGAGCATCTCCAGCCCCAGCCCCAGCCGGAGCCCCACTGGACCGGGGCCCTGCGTCTGTTCCCTGCAGTGTCTACACAAAACTGGCTTCTGTGGTCCCCAGGCAGCACCTGCCGAGGCTGGTGCTGGGGAGGGACAGGCTACCTGGGAGCAGAAGGGTGGAATTCTTCCCCAACCCCTGCCCTGGGCCTTCCAAGGCTTCAGCCATGAGTCCCCAAGGTGCGGGCCCCTAGTCATTTGAGCCTCCAACCTCCAACCAGCAGAGAAAGGCTACAGGCCTCAGGAATGGGCCAGCGAGTGGGTGCCAGGCCCACTCTGTTGACAGCGTCCAGCTCCCAGCAGCAGCAGTGGGGGCAGGTGCTGGGCCCCCTCTAAGGCACCTGGGCAGCCAGATGTGGAGAAGCCGCCTGTCTGCTCAGGGTTGGCAGTCCCCTTTGGGGCCTTTGTCTGCAGATGAGGACAGCAGGTCAGGGCTCCAGCCACCATCCTCCAAAGTGTAGCCCATGGTCAGGCAGGCCTGCAGCCCCCTCCTCATGCTTGATCCTCCAGTAGAAATGGGCTTCTCCATCCACGTACAACAGCAGCAGGTCACAGAAGGGGGTGATCTGGGAGAGGCAGGGCAGACCCACGGCCCGGCCCCCAAACTGCCATTCGCCTCCTCCCCAGCCCTCACTCCAAGACTCAACATCAGCCAGGGGGCTTGGGAGGCACTCGGGGGGCACGTGCTTGCTGACAGCCAGAGGGAGCCACGATGGCCAGACTCATCACCCCCAGCCAAGCCGCTCCAGTGCCCAGCATGTGGGGTGTGAGGATAAGCCCGAACTTTCCTGCCTGAGAGAGACCTAGGCCGAGCCTCTCTGCCTGTGGCTGTCACCCCCTCCAGCCCCTCCTCTCTTCCCGCCCTCACCTGTCCTGGCCTGACCCCTACCTGCCCAGTGATGAGGATGGCGAAGCGGATCCCATAGAGCTGAGCAGGCTCCGGGCCTCCACGCCTGAGGCCTCCCCTCAGTGAACAGCTGTCCTGGGGCAGGAGAGAGTCCAGTGGCTGCTCTGCCCACTCCTGGGTGGCCTGGCCCTCACAGGCCTCATCTTCCTCATCCACTAACTCCACCCCCAGCCTGAGTCCTGGGTCTCAGCCCTGTGTCACTGCTGAGGACACAGGGGACAAGCAAGATGGGACCTGCCTCTCAGAAGCTCCCTGACTGCTGAGGGGACAGGGACAGAGGATCCCTAAACAGACAGGGGCAGTGGGGGTGGGGGAGGTGGGGCAGGCCTGTGGCTGTGGGGTCCTGAGAGGGGCGATCACTCTCCCCCAGGAACCAGGGAAGACTTCCTGCTAGGAGACCCTCAGGCTGGATTCCCAGGGCTCAGAAAGGAGCTCTAGGCAGGGCAGGGAGAGTGCAGAGGGGAGGGGAGCAGGGCATAGGTGGGTCCAGCCCCACATGGTTGCACAGGGCTGAGGAGACCAGTGAAGCCAGGCCAGGAGGGCCCAGAGGACAGTATCACAGAGCGTCCCCTCCAGGCCTGGTGGCTGTGTGCATGTCTGTGTGAGGGTGACAAGGTGACATGAGGGGGCAGAAGGATGGGACACATCTGCTTAGGAGACTCAAAGACACAATACACACAACAAAAGAGCCTTGAGTGCATCCTTGATAAGAAAATAAAAAGCTTTAGGACTATTTCTGGCACAGCTGGGGAAATTTAAATATTAGATCTATCTGCCAATGTTAAATTTCCTGAGTGTTACAAGAGGACAGCGGTCACCTGGGGAAGGTCCTCTGTCTCAGGACACCGTTGAGAGAGGTGAGTGTCCGGATCTCTGCAGCAGGGTGTGGGGACAGATGGGGTGGAGGCCAAAGGGCTCAGGAGGGAGGCTGGATGGAGCCTGTGCTGGGGCACCTGGAGCTGAGAGACCCCCTCCTGCCCTGGGACCCCCTCACACACACAGCAGAGCGTCCAGAGGGATGGGCCAGGCTGTGGTCTGTCCTGGCCACCACAGGAGGACAGGCGGGGGAGGACCTGGCTGAGGAGCAGCAGGTGGGCAGTGGGGCAGCACCTGAAGTTGGAGCTCCTCTCCTGCAGCTGGAAGGAGCTGTGGGGCCGGAAGACAGAGCCCCTCTGTCCAGGTCACAATCCCAGCAGACATGGATGGTACATCACCACCCTGCACACAGTGCATCACTGCTCCCCCAGCATGTGGGCCTGAGAACCTCTCCCTGAGCCCTCCCAGAGCCCTGCCCCCACAGACCCACCAGCAAAGCCAGGTCCTCAAAGACCTCTCCAGCTGTGGTCAGAACATCACCCATGTGGAACACAGGACAGCAGGGGCTGAAGCATGGGATGTAGTGGCAGCACTTGAAATAGGTGGTGTCCCAGGTCTCGAAGGCATTGGACCTGAGAGGGGGTGGGGCTGGGGGTCGGGCCAGTAGGGGACAAGGAGGATCTGGGGCCAGCCAGGACCCACCATGCTTACTTGAAGAAGTTGAACTTGCTGAAGGTGACAGTGATTTTGATGAACAGCGTGAAGTTCTCAGCCTAGACCAGCAGGGGCTTCCTGCAGGTGGGAGGAGGTAAGGGGCAGACTCTGCTGGTACTGGGACCCTGGCCTGCATGTTGGGGACACTTATACAGACAAAGTGTCACTCTCCATGGGGCACCAGCCCCAGATCTCATAGGTCCTGTGGGTCCCATTGAAGATCACACACTGGCCTGCTTTTATGCCTTGAAAACATGAGACAGAATCCAGGCCTCCAATCCCCACAGGGCCTGGGAAGGGAGTGGGCAGGGGGCTGCTGGCAGAAACAAGAGATGCAAAGGCACCACGGGACCTGCACACAGGAGCCACCCAGTGTCCCAGCCCAGCCCCCTGAACCCCATCCCAGTGGAGGTGCTGGAAGAAAGGGCCCACAGTTACCATGGCTGTGCGTCCCTGTCTCCCCTTCAGGACAGTCCTTGTCAGCCCAGCAGGTGCCCAGTGGGATGGAGGGTGTTGAGGTAGTGAGAGAGCAGAGCTGTCCAGGCCCAGGAGAGGGCTCCCCTGTGTGACCCAGCCCTGCAGTCCCCAGGGACACACCCCTCCCCTGCTTAGCCCCCAGGTTCCCTGAGTTTGGGGCACATGGGAAAGCTGGAGGGTGCAGATAAAAGGAGGTGCTCAGAGGGGGAGGACGAGCAATACCCTGGCCAGATAGGGGTGCAGCGCTGTCTCCCAAGGCAGAGCGAGACTCCTTCCCTCCTGAAAGTTTTGTGCCCAGGGGAGCAGAAGTGACTCCTCCAGGCCCAGCTCCTCTGGTTCAATTCAGATGACAGAATAGGGACGGTGGAGGGACTCTGGGAGGGTGAGCTCATGCCAGGGTGGAGGTGCCGGGTGTGACACACAAAGGGTGGGACCCTCCTCAGAGGGGCCTGTCGGGAAGTGGGACCCCACACACTGGCCAAGGGACAACAGGCCAGTCCCTTCCTGGCTTGTTCTGCAGTAAACAGTGACATCAGTGCCTGCACAGGGTCACAGAGTTCTGGGCATCAGCCAGGAGGGGGGGGCAAGCTCTCTGGGAGTCCCAGACTCAGGAGAGGAAGCGTCGGGCACTGGTACAGACATGGTTGTGCCAGGTGGAGGGTGGACGCCGCTGTCTAGGGCCCCTGGCTCAGGGGCAGCAGGAAGAATGCAGCACCAGGGTGGCAGGAAGGCCTGGGGACTCTGAGAAGCCAAAGGAGACTTGGGACTTTGTGGGGGTGGGACTATGAGAAGTGGGCAGGGGACAGTGTGGGCCACCTGCTCTGCCTTGCTGTCCCTACCTATGTCCTGAGTCTGCCCCTCCTCTCCACCCTGGCTGGTCCACCATCTCCGCCGACCAGACCCCATCATGACCAGCACGGTCCCCACCTCTGCCCCTATCCACCTCCCTCCAGCAGCCTGCGTGGTCCCGAGGCCTCGGGTAGCCTGATGTGCCTCCCTGGGTCTCCCAGCTGCAGCTTCTTCCCCAGTCGCAGGACTGGCCACCTTGGCTGAGCTGTCTGTGCAGGAGCTCCATGAGGTAAGGACGGTGGAGTTTTGCAAGCCTGGTCTGGGGGAGGCTTGGCAGATGCTTGCTGGAGGCTGTGACACCACAAGGACACAGTGCGTGTGCTGGGATGGACCAGACGACCAGGCCCCTGAGAGGAGCTGGCAGGAACTCTGCTATTCTCAGGAAGCCGGCTTGTCGGATCTGGTGGATCACCCAGGCCTGGCAGTTTCGAGGGAAGGGCCAGAAGCCTGGAAGGGGGCAAAGAGGATCACATGGATTCCTGAAAACGCAGACCCATGGCCCCAGCACAATTTCAGGACAGTCTACAAACTGAACATTAACTAGACGTCTCTGGGCATTTGGAAAGGAAAGGACGTCATGTGTGTTTCTGAACATCAGCACATCCTCTGTGCACGTGCCTCACCTCATTGTGGACGGGCCAACCAGGGACATGTGGCACTCCAGCCACTGTGGTGGGACCAAAGACCAGGACTCAGGGGACAGAGGCCACACAGTTACCCTCCAGCCCAGCAAGCGATTCAGTGTTGGACTCGTCTAAAGAAAGACATAACCGTGGAGGCAGGCTTCCAGGGCGGTGTCCCGGGTCCCAACTGTTCACGCAAAATCCACAGTTGGGGAACTGTGCACGGGAAAGTGGCTAAGATGGTAAATTTTATGTTAAGTGATTTTTATCACAATAAAAAAGTGGAAAAAATCCACAGCTGGGGAGGAAAGCAACTGTTTTCTGTGACAGACAGTGGATCCCAGGGACGGCCTTAGGGGAGAGGAAAAGTTGAAATTTCAAGGGAGAGTCTGCATTTCCACATGAATGGGCAAGAAGAGGGTGGGGCACTCTGGCTTGACCACAGTCCTCATGAAAAAAAGTCAGAAACCATAAGTGACCCTGCGCTCTGCATAAGAAGGAGTGTGCTGTGTTTGCCCACAAAAGGGGAAGCTGCCCTGGGACACATTATCAGAGGCTGGGCATAGAGAAGGGGAGGTGATCTTCCAGCTTGGCTTTTGCTATCAGAGTCTACCTAAGCATTGTGCCCAGTTCTGGGGTTTACACTGACAACCTGGAGAGTGCCCAGAAGAGGGGCCAGGGTGGGGAGGAGCCTGGACATCTCACAGAGAACAAGAGTGGAAGGATCTGGAAGCAGACTGCTCAGGGGTGCAGAGTCCCATCCCCCACAGGCTGGAGGCCTTGGGTCAGTGACTCAGCCTGGCTGAGCCTCAGTCTTCTCCTCTTAAATGGGGCCTGCAGCAATTCCTGCCAGGCAGGGTGCTTGTGAGATGAAATGATTCAGGAAAAGTCTCAGCTCAGAGCCTGGGCTACAGCAACACATGATGAGCCTCAGGCACCTGGGAAGGAGAAGGGGGAACATGGCTGTGACCCAGGGCTGGCGGAGGAACAGGGACATGCTGGGAGGCTCCCAGGCAGCCTGACCTCTGAGCATCTGCCCTGAACTCCTTCTGGCATCACAAGGAAATTGGTCACCAAGAAGAGCACGTTATCTCCCTGGAAGGCAGGGGTCAGGGTTGGCCCTGCTTGGCTCCTTGATGGGAGATGCCAGAGGCTGGCAGCTGAATTTGGGAGGGAAGGGGTCCCATCAAGTCATCAATCCTGTGACCCAGGAAAATGCCTCCAGTGAGGCGAGTTCAGGCTGAGACAGGAGGCTGACTGGGTTTCTGGACATTTCTGAGCCCCTGTGCCCCTCTTTGAGGCAAATTTTTTTTCTCATATTCACTCTCATTCACTCAACCAGAATTTTGCATGAGCCTCCTGCTCTAGGCACTGAGGACCCAGAGCTAAATTGGGCTGGGCACACACCCAGGATAGTGGGGAGGTGGACCCCTCATTGCACGCATGACAGGGGGCTGGGGGAGCAGGTGGTGAGCTCTGCCTGGGAAAAGGCAGGGGCTGTGGGGAAGGGTGGCTGGCACCATGTGCTGCCCATGACAGCTCTGCACATGTGGGGGACGCACACCCAGGGGGGGAGGGGAGGGCTGGGCAGAGGGCAGCTTGGGGCAGCGGTCAGGATCTGCAGGGACCTGGTGGCCACCATCATGGAAAGGGAGCCTCCAAGTGTGGCAAGCAATGGATGGTATCACCTGTGAAAGCTCAGCCTGGCCTCTTGGCAGAGAGCACCTGGGGGCCCACAGGATGACCACAGGGACAGCAGGGGCAACAGGGAAACCATCACAGACGGAATAGATGGCAGGGAGGGGCAGGGAGGTGTCAAGCCTGGTCCAGCTTTGGCTCTGGGGACGTCATGGCCTCACTGGATGAAAAGAGGCCCCCCTGGGAGATGGAGAGGGTTCCTTGGACGAGGCGGGTGTGCACCAAGAGGCAGCTATGCTGGGCAGGTGTCCCCGGGGTACAGTGTAGGCATCAGCAGAACAGAGGAAATGGGGCTGTGGAGGATCTGGTGGAGGGAAGAGGAGCTGGAAGGCAGCGTGGGGCAGGCAGAGGAGGCACAAGCCCACAGGGCCCAGGGCAGGGAGGGAGCATTCAGGAGCTCCAGGTCCTGCCCCCTGATACCACCCCTCCTTCAAGCTCAAGCCTTGAGCCCCCAGACCCTCCACTTTTCCAGATGCACCATTGTAAATGCAGTCCCTCTGGCCTGGCTTCCTGGCTTGTCCCTCTGTCCACCTGGAAACCTCTTACTCATCCCCGAGAGCCTGTCCAGGGCCACTCCTCTGTCAGGCCCTTCCTGAGCCTGGCCTGTGACAGTGCCAGCATCTGCTCCAGGATCACATGCCCCTCTTGCAAACACTCACCGCAGGTGTGGGGTCAGAGGTGTCAGTCCCTGGCAGCAGCACCCAGACACCCACCTATGGTGGCTTCATGAAGTCAGTCACGTCCTGTAGCTGGTTCCCCAGTTCCTCTATCTGGGTCACTGGAACCCCTTTGAGTTTGGTGATGATGGAAACCTGGGGGTCCAGGTCCTGCTCCTGGTAGCCTTTTTTGGCGAGGAGGGCCCACCTGGGGAGGAGGCGATGGGCAGTGTGGCATGCCCCCCACATAGGTGACCAGCAGCAGAGCTGAGCCCACCCACTCAGCCCCTACACACCCTATAGGTCCCAGCACAGCATTCAGGCCCCGCCTCTTCTCCAGCCTCATTTCCACCCAAACACCCTGCACAGGCCAGACATTCAGGCCACGCATCCGAGACCCATGCTCTCAGACTGAGCTGCCCACCTCCTCCCTTACCAGCCCTCCCCCTCCCCTGCCCCAGCCACACCAGCTCCTCCTCAAATGCTCCCCTGACCCAGCACAGCTGGTGGCCTTTCTCAGGGGCCTCAGGGCTGCAGCTCTCACAGGGGTCAGGGATTACCTCCTGCCCTCCCAGGGCCTCCTGGGCAGGGCAAGGCCATCCTGCTCTGTGCACAGAGCCCAGCACAGGGCTGGGGACAAGGCCCAGGAAAGGGGACAGGTGGGCGCACAGGAGGACACAAGCACAAGAGGAGGCTCACTCTTGTCCCTGCTGGCCTCTAGACAGACGGAGATCCTTCCTTCTGCCCCTCCCTGTTTCAACATGCCCTCTCCACCACTATCAGCCTGGCCCCTGGAGAGTCAGACCCCCAACCCTCAGCCCAGCAGGACCAGTCAGGGTCCCTCCAGCCAACCCGCCCAGGAGACATTCTCTCACCCACCACGCAGACCAGGACCCCGAGCTGCAGCAGCCTCTGCAGGGCGCCCACCCGCCACTTCCTGATCATCCCTTACTTCTTAGTTTTGTAATCCAGAAGCCCCAGCCTGTCCCAGCCCCTGGGGAGCCCCTGCTCTCAGCTCCTGCTGGCTGCTGGGAGCAGGAGTCAGCACAGCAGCTGCAGCCCCAGCTGAACAGGAGGCAAAGCAGGGGCCCAGGCCAGGCCACGCCAGCAGCATTAAAGGGACACTCGGGGCAGGGTCCAGCCCCACCCCAGCCCTGGGCTCAGTCCCAACCCCCAGCTGCCCTGGGCCTCCCTTCCTCCCCACACTCCTTCTTCTGGGCTTTAGGGCACAGACAGGAGGAGCTCCTCTCAACTGCCCTTTCACCTCACTTCCTTGGGGCTGAGGAGATGACAGGTGTTATAGGTATTTTGAGAGGGTGGCATGGGGGTGGCAGAGCCCAGAGGAGGGGCCAAGGAAAGCTTCAGGAAGAAGGGCCCTCTGAGCTGACACTGCAGATTCTGAAGTTCAACAAGCAAAGCTGGGGAGAGATGTTCCTGGTGGAGGAAGCCGCACATGCGACGCTAGATCAGGAGAGAGAACTGGGACCCACAGAGAGAGAGCTTGACTCTGGCTCCAGAGAGGAGGGTGGCTGGCTCTGCAAGGTCCCCCAGGCCCTCCTGTGGGATGCTCCTGCAGAGCTGCCCCACCCCCAAGTGCAGGAACTAAGTACAGCTCTGGAGTCAGGCAGAGTCCTCAGTCCGGGGAAGGCGGGCGCTGCTGGACTTATGAGTCCTGGCCAGGAGGGGGCTGAAGGTCAGCGCAGGCCAGTGGCAGTGTCTGCAGCGACCAACAGCCCGGGGTTCCCCAGGCAAGCGCCTTGGGGAGCGTGTCTCTACTGGCTGCAGTGCGGTGGAAAGGAGGGGGATGCCTGTCCGCTGCCAGCCACACTCGATTGGTCCATGCGGCCGGCGGGTCCGTCCACATCCCCAGCCTTCTGGGTTCCTGCGACTCAGTCTCAGCCTCAGTGCCTGGGACAGTGAAATGGACAGAGCCATGGGGGTCCCTGTGAGAGGTCCGGGGAGAGGGAAGATCAGGAGGAGGTGGCGGCTGCTGCTGGGCATCCTGCAGGGGTCCTGGAAGCTGAGTGGCATTCGCACACAGGTTCTGATTGCGACCTTCAGGCAGCAGGTTCCTGGGTATGGGGTTCAGGTCTGTCTCCTCACCTCAGGGGCTTCTAGGTAGGGGTAGACTGGGGCTGAGGGACAGGGGACCCAAGTCCAGCAGAAAGCCATCCCTCCCTGGGACACCTTCAGGGCAGCTGGCAGCCCCTCCAGCCCCGTGCATTCCTGGAAATGCTCTTGACAGAATCAGTTGTTCCGCCCTTAGAATAGGCTTCCAGAATGATGTTAAAATGCAAAAGCTCAGCCAAACAGTGTAAGGAGGGGTGTCCCACCTCTTCCTGAAATGGGATCAGGGCTGAGTTTTCCCAACCAAGAGGAGAAACTTAGCTAATGGATGTATGGAACTCAGAGAAGGAATAATCGAAGGAAAAATAAAAGTGTTCAGTTTATGCGTTTCTTATTCTAAACTGATCTAACAGATTCATCTTGTTCAAAATAGTGATTGTAAAAATACATTGGGTGATAACAGTTCACGGATAAGTGAGGTGTAGGAGAGCCGCTTTATACGGGATGGGAGGGAGGAATCGGGAGGACTCTGTCATAGGGACCTGCACTAACCATGAAGAAACAGCGTCATTGCAAAGTGAACTGAGGTTGCTTGTAAATTTATATTGTAAGCTCTACAGAAACCACTGAAAAATTTCAAAAGAAGTAAAATGGAAATGCTAAAAGAAAAGAAAAAGTGGAATCATATAAAATGCTCAATTAAAACCAGAGAAGGCAAAAAATAATTTAAAAAGTGCAAGACAAAAAAGGAAAGATCAAAAGCAACGGATAGAACCAGTTACAAATATAGTAGATATTAATCCAACTATATTAATAATCACTTTAAATAAGAATGGTCTAAATGTGGCCGGTAAGAGACAGATTTCAGACTAATTTTAAAAAATAAGAACGAACTACATGCTGTCCACAAGAAACCCACTTTAATTATAAAGACACAGCTGGGTTAGGAGTAAAGGGACAGAATAAGATTAAGTCAGGCTAACACACATCCAAGGAAAGCTAGAGGAGCTGTGTTCATTCCAGACAAAGCCAATTTCAGAACAAGGGAAATTCTCAAGGACAAGCAGGCATTCCATGATGTGGAAGGGGTCACTTCTCAAGAAGACATGACAGTCCTTAACATACACACCTCTAACAACAGAACATCAAAATATATGAGGAAAAACTGTTAAAACTAATCCACTATCACAGTGGATGGACACAGAACCAGACAAATCCCCATGACAGCACTAAACACCGCTTTTTCAGTGACTGACAGACGCAGCAGGCAGAACCTCAGGAAGGACGGACTGGATGGTGCCACCCATCTACTGGAGCTCAGTGACATGCATAAAACACCGCACCCAACACAGCAGAGCACCCGGGCTCCAAAGCTCACACAAATCACTGGATAGAACACATTGCAGGTAAAAAAAAAAAAAAATCACACTTCAACAAATTTAAAACAATAGAAATCAGACAAAGCATGCTCTCAGACCAAAAAGGACTTTGAAGTAGGAAACAAAAATAGAAAGATAACTGGAAAATCACAAAATATTTGCAGATTAAACAACACATGGATCAAAAAAAGAAGCATCAAGAGAAATTGCAAGAATTTTCCAACTGAAAATGAATATACAACTTGTCAAAATGTGAGGAATGCAGTGAAAGCAGAACCTGCAGGGAAATTTATAGCAGTGAATGCACATTAGAAAAAACCATCTGAGACAATAATCTACAGAAATAAGAACAAAGGAAGCCTAAAGGAAACAGAAGAAAGGAAATTTAAAAAATTACAGCAGGAATTCATGACACTGAAACTGGAAATGCATAGAGTAATCGATAAACCAAGACTAGTTCTTAAAAAAGATTTTAAAAAGTAGATAAACCTTTAGCCAGGCTGAGAAAAAAAGAGAGAAACACAAATTCCTAATCTCAGAAATGAGAGAGGGGCTATGATTACTGATCCCATGAGCATCAAAAGGATAATAAAGAAATATTTGACATTTGATACCTTCCCTGACGAGTTCCTTTGGATCTATAGCGAATCTTGAAATGAACTAATTCAAATCTTTCCGTGACCCTTTAACAGGAGGCTTTTAACTCAGATAACCAAAATACTGATGAGGATGTGAGTTAATGTCTGAATCATTTCCATCTAGTAAGACTCTATTACACATAAATTAGACATCGCTAAAATGCAAAACTTTTGGGATTCAAAGTACACCACTAAGAATGTGAAAAGACAATCCACAATATAGAGAAAAATTTGCAACTGATATACCTGGTAAGAAACATACCTAGAATATATAAAGGACTGTGACAACTCAGTTATGAAAAGAAAACCCAATTTAAACATGGGCCCATGCTCTGAACAGACATTTCTCCAAGGAAGATACACAAATGGCCATTGAGCACATGAAAATGCCCAACATCGTCACCCATCAGAGAAGTACCAATCAAGGCCACAGAGAGAAGCCATTTCACACCCACAGCGTGGCTAGAATCAAAGACAGACGGTGAGTGTGGGTGAGGATGTGGAAAAACTGGGACCCTCACACGCTGCTGCAGGAGCGGGAAACGGTGCAGGCGCTTTGGAGAAAGCCCTCCGGGCATCCAAACAGGGACACAGAGAGTGACCATCTGACCCAGCAGTTCCACTCCCAGGTGTGCACCCAAAAGAAATGAAAGCAGATGTCCATGCAAAAACTTGTGCAGGAATGTTCACAGCAGCCATAGTCATAAGAGCCACAAAGTGGACACAACCCAAATGTCCCTCCCCTGAGGAAAGGAGAAATACATCATGCTACTGTCATACAATGGATATTCTTCAGCAATCAAAGCAATGAGGGGCTGACACACGCCATGACACGGATGGACCGTGAAACCACTACACTGAGGGAAAGGAGCCAGACACAGGTCACACACTGTGTGATTCCATTCATAAGAAATGTGCCACATGGGCCAATTATAGAAATAGAAAGTGGATTTGTGTTTGCCTAGGCCTTAGGGGCTGGGGGAAATGGGACTGTCTCCTAATGAGGAAGGTGTTTCTTTAGAGGGATGGTGGAAAGCTTCCAGAATCCACTGTGCTGATGTTGCACAATTCTGTGAACATACTAAAAAACCATGAATTTCATGCCTTCAAGTGTGACTTGTATGTGAACCATATCTCACTAAGGCTGTTAAAATGAATAAAAGACAGCATTGTGCATCATCAACACAGAATGTAACCCCTAGAAGGGAGCACAGAATCTCATTCACTCACCTTAAAGGATCTGAACTAGGGCAACGAAAATTAGAGGAATTCTATTAGTTAACGTTTGAGATACCAGGTAATCCTGAAATATTCACAAGGATTTCCATGTTTTAATTTTTAGAAAAAGGCACCAAAGGTTTAAAAACACATATTCACAAATATCTGGAAAGAATCATTATCACTCAGGGGGAGGGGATACGGGGAAGTCGTCAAATGGAGAGAATGTCAGAGTTCGGGTCACACAGATCTGCACCCTGAATGTGAAGGTGGACTCACATCCGTCACTACTCCACCCCCAGGGATGACCTCAGAAGTCAAAGAGGACAATTAACTATCTTTTTCAAAAGTATCAGTTTGTGAAAAACCAAAATATTAAGAAATAAATATTGTGCAATCATTAAGAACTGAATCTTCCAGATTCCCAGTTTTAAAACTAAAAATTCCTGAATATTCCATTTCATAGGCACTGAAGGGATGCTCCTCCTCGTTGTTGGAGTGGATTCCAGACGTGACAGATGCCTTAGGAGACAACTGAAAAGAATCCACAGCATTTGTAAAGGGCTCGTTGTTGACCCTGAATCCAACCCTAAACGCTCTATCAGACAACAGACACAAATGCGGGTCAGCACGGCCAACAGGCAGAGAAACGAGGATCATGGGAAATTCAGTACTTTGAAGTGATGGTGCAGGGCGCGTGTCTATTAAAATCCATCAGGGTTTAATTTACCCTCCACGAGTGATGAAATACAAATAAAAAGACATTTTGGATTTGTTAAAAAGCTGTGCACCTGTTCTTTGTACCAAACCTTGTCCCCCTTCCCATGATGTGACCATCACCGAGTACAACATGCTTCCCTGGGCACACACTGCTCACCAGGGCAAAGGAACCTAAGGTACTGTGCCTTAGAAGTCCTGGCTAAGTGGCCAAGTGACACCTCCAACTTCCCCCTCCTCTCCTCCATCCTGGCAGGTCAGGAGGAACCCACCCCCCCAGCCAAGGGGATCTCCAAGTGCAGTCATGACACAGCCAAGGTTCAATGACTTTGGAAGCCTAGGGTCACCAAGCACAAAAACATAAAGAAGCTCCCTCTATCCCCACTATGATCGTATCAAGGAGAATCCTTGACGCTAAAAAGGAAGGATGTCATTTCCAGAAAAAGGACAGGCCTTCCCAGGAAACAGCAGTTGCCAAGCTTCCCCTGATATGTGTGTGCACGTAATATAAAATTTGCACTCACCCCACCTTTCTAAGGGGTTCCCTCCTCCCTAAATGGAGATGATGAGAAACCTGCCCCCAGGGGTGTGGTGAGAAATGAGCACAGGGAAAGTGTGAATCCAGCCCCAGCCCAGAGCGAGAGGGAAGACATGTCAGCTGCTTCATTCTTACACACACGTCTCCTCCTGGCCTTGATCTGCTCACTGCCTGCCGTCAGGGAAGACTGTCACAGGCCAGCCTGGGGCAGAGCCTGGCCATGTGGACCAGGCCTTGGAGAAGTCCCAGTGGGGACATCAGGTCATGACGCAGGGGCCCCATGGCGTCATTATTACAATATAGCTCAGGTCCACTCTGCACACCCACCTGAGCGCTGACCTGCTTTGTACCAAGCACAGCGCTGGGTGGTCATGGTTGGGAGCAAGACAGCTCCTGCCCCCCAGGAACGTCAGACCCAAGGAAAGGAGAACCAATGACGGCCTTGGACATCCGATGATCACCGATCTAGTGCTTCTTGTAGAGGTTTAAACAGAAACATAAAGAAGCAGGGCATTTGAAACACAGTCAACAGAAATTGGAAAGAAACATAAAATGAATCATCTAGCTAAACGAGTGTGGGGGAATCATTTGCTTGTGGAAGTTTGGCAGGATGCTCGGGGCCTGTGATGGCTGCTGGCTGAGTGTGCAGCAGAGGCAGCGGAACAGAACCACTCAGCAAGGGAACCAAGCACACTGGGGGGAGCCTCCACCCAGAGCAGGGCTGTCATCACCGGTCTCCAAATGACCTGTGGTAGAATCTGACCCTCCCCCAACATCTCCCTCAGCGGCCATTTTATTCATAGAAACCCACACAAGCACCGTGTGCTTCGACCTCTGGAACAGCAGGATATTGACTGGCCCACACATACCAGGACCCGGCCTTGGTCCCTTACCCAGCAGGTGCCCTGGTGCCAACAGCGAGCCCACCCTGATCTGCCCGAAGCCGATGGTGATGGTAGCAGCAGAGGTGAGAACTTTAATGACTGACGGGGCAGGAGATGACGTCCAGCAGGGACCCCGGCCAGCCAAGAGGAAATACTGAGTGGTCACGGCTCTGCCCTGTACCAGAGGACATGGCTGGACATGGGGTGGGAGACAGGCTGTGGGTGGGATTGGGGCTAAGGGCTGGTGGTTTGGGCTGGTTTGGAGAGCAGGAAAGGGAGGCTGGGGTCTGAGGCCCTAGGCACGTCTCCAAGTGTCCCGGCCTCTCAGCAGAATAGGGCAGGGCTGAGAGATGAGGGCACCTCCACCTCCCACCACCCCCCCCCCCACACACAGGGACAGCTGTTGGAATGCAAAGAAGGAAATGCTGAGGGCAGGGGCAGCCTCCGGAGGCAGGTGCCTCGGGGCCCCAGGAAGAGCAGAACCACAGCCCCCACCTGGGAGGAAAGCCCGAGGGTCTCACCCGAGAGCAGGAGCCCCAGGGCTCACTGCACACAGCCCCACAGGAAGGTCAGCAGCACAGCACAGGCAGGCTCATGGAAGGCATAGGAGGAAATCAGGAGGGACATGATGGCTGTGGGACCCAGAGTCACATACCAGGAAGTGCCAAGAAGAAGTACCCGAAGCACCCATGGAGGCAGAGTAGAGACCAGACCATTGGGGAGAGAGAGCGATGAGTCCCGAGGAGGCACGTGGCACGTCCACAGTGTCCCTGATGTAGACATCTGAGAACAGGGGTCTGTGTGTCCACTGTGTACATTGGGCATACCAGTGCACACAGGCAGGATAACAACTCACCCTCTATCACCCACAAGTGTGACCTGCAGTGACCAGGGGACCTCTTTTCTCCCCATACCCATCTGGTACCACCTGGGTGCCACCTGCGGGAGCACAAAGACCTGTGTGCCTCTTGTGAGTGTGTGAGTCTGAGGAAGTGTTCTTAAGGCCACGGTGGGTCATCGCGCTGGCCCCATCACACAATCCAGAACTAGCTCAGTGCCTGTGAGTGACAAGTGTGACAAAAGCTGCTAGAGAGGCATGTGTCACATGCTCTAGATGGTAAACCAAGGCTTCTTGGCCCCATGGGGCTGGAGCCCTGGGTGCCCCGCTGTTTAGAGGGGCACTGTGTATTTCTCCTCAGCTTCTGGGTGGGTGCTGAGGCCTGGAATGGGGTCAGGCTGTGAGCAGGGCATGCGGCCAGCAGCAAGGGTAGACATCTCACCTGGGGCAGGAGTCAGGCCCCTCAGCACAGGCCAGCGGCTAGGGAATGACCTTGAGCCCCACCTAGAACCTGGCCATTAAGTCCATCTTCAGCCACTGCAGAGTCCTGGGACAGCCAGGTCAGGATGCACAGCCTCGTCTGCACAGCCTCCTCTGCATGGCCGCAGGGGGCAGCAGAGGGCTGGTCAGGCCATGCAGGCACCTGAGGGCCTGGCCTGAGCCAGCACCTTCACAGTAGAGGCCATGCACTGGGTGGGCCGGCAGGCAACACAGACCAGCAGTCAGGGTCCAAGCTTCAGAGAACCCAGCAATAGGGTGGGGGTCCAGGGCATCAGCAGAGGCACAATCTGTCTCCCCTCCAGGGGGTCTGACCCAGATGGGTTAAATGCCCCCTTGCTGGTCTGAGAGGAAGCCAACAAGCTGTGCAGAGGGGCCTCCACCAAGGTGGGCTGCCCCCTCCCCTGCTCACTGATCTCCCCGAATCCCCCTGCCCAAACCCTGGGCACCTTCTCTCCCTCCATCACTGCTGGCCCGGCAGAATGCAGTAAAGGATTTCTCAGCGAGAAGCCGAAATGCTCATTAGACTCAAGGTTTCTCCTCCAGGAGAATTTTTTGCTTTAATTTTTCCTCCTCAGGGAATTTCACGGGGAGCAGGGCACAGAGAAGCCGGGTCCGGGGGCACCCTCGTCTGGTTGGTGGGGAGTGGGTGGGGAGTGGCTCCTTGAGGGCCCGGAGACTTTCCAAGTGCGCCCCACTCCACCCACTGAGGGGGACGGCAGCGCTGGAAGGGGTCTGCCATCCTGAGGCCTCACCTTCCTCCACCCCCACCTATGGCATCGCATCCCCAGAGAGGCACCAGGGGTTCCAGTTGTTTCTGGGAGAAGGCCAGAGGCTCCTCCATTAATTCAGGGTGCGCAACATCCTCTGGGATCCTGATGCCCCCTGCGAGCAGAGCAGCCCCAGACCACCCCTCACCACGGCCCTGCGAGCCTGCTCCAGGCAGAACCCGGCCGCCACCCCCAAAGCCGCTTGTTCTGGACCCTGGGGTCGAAGGGTGGGGATCCCACGACGCTAAGGGTCCGCGGCCTACTGGCGCGGCCCAGGGCAGCGGGGACCCGGGTGGGGACGCGGTGGGTGGGGAGCAGGGGTGCCCGATGGAGGCGCCCGCATCCGAGGACCTGCACCGCCCCTCGCGTCCGCTGCCCCCGGGCGACGTTGGCCTGTCGCCAGCAGCTCTTCCACCCACCCCTAGACCAGCCGCCCGCCGCGGACTCACGTGGCACCGCAGCTCATGGTCTCTGGCTGTCGCTGCAGCCAGGTCGCCAGGAGCCACGGAGAACGGGGAGCAAGGGGCAGGGTCAGGGCGGAGGGGGCGGGCCTGGCGCGCGCGTGTCCGCGGGCTGGGAGGGATCAGGGCAGGCCTGGAGTGAACATGGCCCCGCTCAGGGTCGGGCTGGTAGCGCCGCCCTGAGCTGCCCGGGTCGGGACTCCGATCCTGGGTCCCGGGCTCTGTCACGCGTCGCTGGCGCCCCCGGAACGTGCTGAGGACCTTCTGTAAGCGCGAGGCGACGCCCTGGGCACCGCCGTCCACGCCCTCCTGTTGTTCCCCCAGAAGTGGCCGCTCACCCTTCCTACCAGCGGTCAGTGCTAACCCCAGCGTGCCCTGCAGCCCCGCTGCCATTCCTTCCCCGTCTCCCCTCTGCTGACCCTAGGTTCTTCGTGGTTGGCTCCTGGGAGAGGGAGGCAGGGGTGGCCTCACCCACCTCGGGCTCTGCGGGGGTCGGCCCAACATTCAATACCCGACTCCTGCCCCCCCCCGCTCTGACCCTGCACCCCAACCCGTGACCAGAGTAGCCTGGGCTAACCCTGCGGGCCTCTAGAACTCAGGGATCCACAGATCCCAGAGGGGATGCCAGAAGAGGGGCTGGTGCCCAAGTCCCCAGAGACCAGCCAGGGTGCCCAGGGGCTCTCATCTCCTCCCCACCACTTTCTCAGACCGCAGAGTGCTGTGGGTCTGTGGCTCAGCTCTCTTTCTCCTGGCTGAAAGGTGCAGCCCACCACCACTCACCTGCCCTCTCCCCAGATCCCCGCCCCTGCCAGGAACCTGAGGTTTCTCCAGCGCCCTGCTGTTCAGGAGACTTCAGGTTGGTGACCTGGGCCTGGCTGTCGCAAGGCAACCCGGTTCTTTCCTGTTTTGAGGTCTGGCCCTCTGCCAGGTTCTCTGTTTCTGATGAACTTTGTGGTCTAGCCAGACCCTTCAGC
The DNA here is from genome assembly GCF_021613505.1 of Equus quagga. Lineage (NCBI taxonomy): Eukaryota > Metazoa > Chordata > Mammalia > Perissodactyla > Equidae > Equus > Equus quagga. The sequence continues at coordinate 91,037,052 of NC_060281.1, read as the reverse complement.
TCAGCTCTCCACTGAGGGGCTCTCACCGACTGCCCCCTCCCAGGGACAGGGGCAGAGAATCTGCATGTGGATCCACATCCTGCCAGGCCTGGGATTCGTGCTGGAACCTTCCAGAGACCTGGTGATGCAGCCCCGGGGTCAGGTCCTCTCTTGGTCAGCTGGGGCTGCTGTAACGAACACCAGGCATTGGGAGCTTCAACAACAGGTGTTTATTTTTCACAGTTCTGGAGGCTGGAAGTCCAAGGTCAGGGTCAGAAAGGTCAGTTGCTGGAAAGATTCTCTTCCTGGCTTGCAGGTGGCCACCATCTCACCATGTCCTCAGTGGTGGAGGCAGATCTTTCTCCCTTTTACAAGGCCACAATCCTGCTGGGTTAGGACCACCCTTATGACTTCATTTAGCCTCAATTAAAGACCCTGTCTCCAGAAACAGTCATGCTGGGGTTACGGCTTCCACTCATGAACTTGAGGGGCACAGTTCCATCCATGGCAGGTGCACAGCCAAGTGCCGAGATCCTCCCAGCAGGTTTGGAGAAGGGCGGCTTTCCCTCCTTGGCCTGCAAGCAGGATGCATGTCAAATGGTGAGACCCCAGCACCTCGTCTGCTCAGCTGCCATCAGCTCATGCCCCAGGGGGTTCAGTGGGGGCAGGATGATAACCCAACAGGAGGTTGACCGTGCCCTCTCTTCAAGGGTCTCCCCCACAGTTGCCGCTGCGGGAGTTGGGGCAGGTGCTGGCCCTGGGGGTTCCCGCTGGCTTCTTCCGTGTGCCCCTGACCTCCTCTACTCCAGGGCAGATGGAAGAAACTTGGCATGATAAAGCCTGGTGGCCCAGTCCCTGGTGCCCACTGCCCAGGAGTGTGGCCTTGGGTGCTGCACCTCGCCTCGCTGAGGCTCACTCACTTTCCTCTAGGGTGAAGGGCTTGGACTGGACAGTCTTCAAGTTCCCGTTAGGTTTGGGGATTGGTCCTGTCCATCAGTGAGAGGCAGTGGGCAAGATGCACACACACTCGCCCAGGTCATCAGATGTGCCCTGTGTGTGGCCCTCCTGGCCACTGCCTCCTGCAGTGTCTGCACAGCCCGGGACTGCCCAGAAGTGCACTGTGTCCACGTGTTCAGCCACCACCTGCTAATGTGCCTGCCCGAGTATCATACGTGCTGAGGATTATGACCCCCATGTGTCATGGCCGCTTGCTAACACGCCTGCCTGTGTACATGCTCACCCGGGTATCAACCCTGCCTGGCGGCATTCCCCCTCAGGCATCGGGCCTGCTGACTCTCATGCCCACCTGGGTATCACACCTGTATGGTCTCACGCCCACCCAGATATTATGCCCACCCAGGGATCATGCCCACCTGGGCATCCATCACCGACCCAGGCCACCTCAGCAGGACCCCAGGTCTTCCTCCCTTGCTCCTGCTGCTCCTTCTGAGCCCAGCCCCCGTGTGTGTCCTCTGTGTCTCCCACCTTCCTCAGAGGATGGAGGCTTTGAGAGTGGCGGCTGCAACAGCAGCGCCATCACCCCCTCACCCGGACACCTTGGTCCACTGCAGCCTGAGCCCCCGCCATGCCTTCCCCTCAGCCAGCAGCTGCTCTCCCAGTGGTGCCAACCTCCTCACCTGTCTGTCCCAGGGGAGGCAGGAGGGGGACAAGGAAGAGGGTATGGGAGAAGGAGAGCCCCTGATGCCTCTGCTGTGGGGGACCCTTCCCTGGTCTCTCCTGAGGATGCCCCCACCTCCCCTCCCACACCCCACCTGAGTGGTCCATGTACAGGCTCCACCACCCACCCATGAGCTCTGCTCCACCACTCTGTGTGACAAAGTTCAAGTCACTTACCTCTGTCTGCCTCTGTCTCCTCCCCTGTCACATGGAGTTATAATAATGCCTCATCCAGGGCTTCCTGAAAAGTCCATCAGGCAGCCGTGGATGTGCTCCCCTCTTGGTGGGGCTGCAGGAACACAGAGGGGCTTTTCCTTCTCACCTGACGTCTTTCTGGTCTGAGTGTGTGACATGTGCCATGATCCCTCACACACTAGAGAAGAACTGGTGAATAAAAGGAGGCTGCTGCTGGCATTTTCAGTCTGTGATGAGTGCTCGTTACAGAAACGTTGGGAAGAACAGAGGAACAGAAAGAAGAAAACAAAAGCCCCCAGGGTCAGTGTGCGTCCTCCCAGTCTACTGTGTTTCCTACCGATGTCCCAGGGGAGGGACCTGTGGGCCTGTGGGGTGAGGAGGGGGAGGTGGCGTAGATCTCCCTGGGTGCCAGCCACCTGAGGTCCACACCAGGGCTCAGATGAGCGCTCCCCCCACTACCGGGTGGCCCCGCCTCCCTGCCAGCAGCATCAGAGTGGGGCAGAGGGCCTACACCAGGAGTTCCAGCACCTCGCCTCCTCAGGCAGGTGCAGAGCCTGCCGCTGCAGCTTGGCCAGGCCGGCGGTCCCACAGTGGGGGCTTTGTGCCACCATGGGGACAGGCCGGCACCTTCCCTCCCTGCCCCAGAGGGACGAGGTCACATCCAGAGCCACCCTCAGCCCCATGCCGCCTGCTCTGAGCACTCGTCCCCAGGCCCCGGGCCTCCTGGCTGGGCCATGGGTCCATGAGGACAAGGGCCTGGGCTGCCCTTGCAGAGGCCACGGCCAAGCGCAGGGCTTGGGGGTCGGAGAAGGGAGCCAAGGGCAGTGGGAGACTGCAGGAGCTCTGCACAGGCCCGTCTCCCACCTCCAGGCATCCCCGGGAGGAAGCACGTGGAGCAGGAGACAGCGTCCCCGCTGGACTTGGCGTCAGGAGGACGGCTCTGTCCTCCAGGTGGGGCGGACTCACTGGAATTAAGCTGCTGTTCAGGAACTCCTGCAGACTCAGGATGACGGGGCAATGAGGGCCGTGTCCCCTCCCCTCCCTCACACGGCCAGACCTGGGCAGTTAACACGGGACACACAGCCTGGAGTCTTTAGTTGGGATTCTTGGAGTCCCCAGATGATGGAGTTGGGGTGGGAGAGAAGGTTCCAGATTCTCTTAATCTGCACAGAGGAAAAGGGGACCTGTGGCAACTGGGGCAGTGGGGTCACGGGAGACTTTCAGTTCGTGGGGAGGAGGCCAAGCCCAGAGGGCTGTTCCTTCCTGAGGACTGGGGCTCCCCGGGGTGGAAAGGCAGGTGGGGTGTCACCTGGCTGACCTCAACAATCCAGCCCCCACTGGCTGTGCAGGCCCATCTTCCTCTGTGTCATCTTCCATGGCCCACAGTACTGCAGACACCCCAGCCTCAGTGTGGGACCTTCTATGAGAAGTGTGGCCATGAGGAACATGGCCTGGGCGGACCCCAGATGGGACCTTGGACCTACAGCCTGCGGGATGTGCTGGGAGGAAGGCCCCTCCCGTGTTGCCAAGACACCCACCTTTCTTCCCCCACCTTGTAAATCTGGGGTCTCTGCCTCACCCCCACCGTGGGCTCACAGGCCTGGCCTCAGATGTGTGGCCTTAGTGTCTAAGGAGAGACCCTCTGACTCACTGGATCTGGGCCCCCATGATGGGGCCCGTGGAGAGAAGCGTGAGGACGTGGAATGACATCCAGAAGCGTGGAGGTTCCGGGTGAATCCACTCACAGGAAGGACAATGATCTCAGGCCCCGGGAGGAAGGCCAGCACCTCCGCCTCCTGCCCCAGTTCAAGGGCGGCCCCCCATCCCCCACCTATCTGCTCAAACCTTGACTCCCACCCACTTGCCCCCAAGTCTCTTACTTCATCACTGACACCCCAGCATCCTGAGCTGACCTGGCCACTCAGAACACCACCATCGGGCAGAGGGACCAAGGTGGGTCCAAGGAGCCCAGATGGTGGGGTGGGCTGTGGCTTGGGCCCCATCCTGGGCTGGCAGTCTGAAATCACGGCATCAGCAGGCTGGGTTCCCTCTGTGCTTCTAGGGCCTTCCTGCCTCTTCCAGCATCTGCTGGCTCCAGGGGTCGCTTGTGACATGGCTGCCCCACTCCAGGCTCTGCCTCCATCATCACAGGGCTTCTCTGTGTCTTCTGCTTTGCGTCTGTGTCTCTCCTCCTCTTATAAGGGCACGTGTCACTGGGTTTAGGGAAGCCTGGGTGCTTCAGGATGCTCTCACCTTGAAATCCTTGGCAATTACATCTGTAAAGAGTCTTTTTCCAACAAAGGTTCACAGGTTCTGGGGGTACATATCCTTTGGGGGATTCACCATTCAATCCCCTACAGGAGGTGGCTGCCTTCCTCATTTCCCTGTTGGTGCCACTAGTTCACGGTGACCTGGGAAGGGGGTGGGGTGAGGCATCCTCCCTTCCAGCCCCTGCCCAAGGCTGTCCCTGGTAGCTCCATGGGCAGACGTGGGATTCCAGAAAACACAGAATCCAGTGGATGGCAGGTAGCAGCTGCACAGGGGTGACACGGAAGAGTCGAGGGATGGCCAGAGTCCCTGGAGGGGAGCGCTCAGGCAGAGGACCAGCAAGGCCTGCTCTAGGACGGGGCGCTGGTGGAGCGACTGGCTCCAGCCTGGGCTCTGAGGCCCCATCCACAGTGTCTTCCTCCCCCATGAGACATGAGTTCATTCCACCTCCGCGCCTTTGCTCAAGCCATTCTCCCTGCCTAGCGTGCCCTCCCCTCTCCATCCCACCACTGTCTTTGTCAAGAGTCCTCCTGCCTGGTGGCCCCTTCTCAGAGGGCCCGTAGCTCTTTGTCCCTCAACCATTGAGCAGTCAAGCTCCCCTCCTTGCTTTGTGTGGGAGTCCCAGTCTCCCTGTGGCCAGAGGATGAGCACCTGTGGGACAGGGATGGCCCCACTGTCTCCCTTCCTTGCCCTTCAGGCCTCTGTGGATCTTCCTGACCAGGTACCTGAGAGCCCGGGTCAGGAGGAGGTGGGCAGGGACACAGGCCTGGGAGAGAGTCCCTCCTGAGTGTACTCTCGCTCCTGGGCGTGCGCTCACTCACTGTACAGACTGGCCTAGGAGGGGGACCAGCTACGTGGGTCACAGGAAGGGGCCCCTGCCCGGAAGCTCTGCCATCCCCACAGAACAGAGTGCAGCCTTGAGCTGGAGGAGATCCTACAGGTGGATGCTTCCAGCCAGCCCATCCCACAGACAGGGACACTGAGGCCTAGGAGGAGGGGCCGGGGAGTGGCCAGGTCCACTGCTGGCCCTGAGGCAGCAGAGCCAGCCCCGGAGTCCAGGTCTGAGGTCTGCCTGTGCCCAGCATACAGCACATCCCAGGGACAGAGAGAGCCTGGGGCAGCCCTTCTGTGGGCGGGACCAGAGCCACGTGGACAAGGAGCCAGGACGGCCGGGGTTCGTGGACCAGGGAGGACTTGCCTGAGGTGGTCATGTCCCCACCACATCCCAAACTTGGCCTGTCTCAAACCAACGGGTGGCCTCCCTCCCAAACCCGGCCCTCCCTAGGTCTCACCTCTCAGGCCAGGGGCTTCCACCTCCTGACCCATTCGCTCCCTCTCTGTCACACGCCCACCACTGCAGGCTGCAGCCTCCCCTGCCCACTGATCCTCTGGCTGCCTACTGTCCTCACAGCAGCCACAGGGATCTTGTTAAAAGGACAGTCGAGCATCACCTCTTCAGAGAGGCTTCCCAGATCAGCCCATCTAGCATGGGGCCCACTACCGGATCCTGCACCCCAACATGGCTGTTAATTCCATCAGCGCACGGTCCTGTCTACACTAGCTCTCATGTTATCACAGGCCTCTGACTGCCTGTCTGCTCAGCTCCACCAGGAGGGACAGTGTCTCTGTTGGCTGCTGTGTTTCCAGCATCCAGAACGTGCCACACACAGTTGGTGCTCAATAAATGCTGGGCTTTCTTCATTACAGTTGCAGGGAGGACACGATCTGCCGGATGAGATGACTGAGGTTGTTGTACATGGGCAGCTCGATATCCAGGTTGTGGCAACAAACATCATAGATGGCTTCTCTGTCCGCCATGAAGGCACAGTCAGCATGTTCCAGGGTCGTGTGGGTGGTCAGGATGGAGTTGGAGGGCTCCACCATGGCCGTGGAAACCTGGGGGGCTGCGGAAATGGCAAGTTCGAGCTTGGGCCTCTTGCCATAGTCCACCGAGAGGCGCTCCATGAGCAGAGATGCAAACCCAGAGCCGGGGCCGCCCCCGGAGCTGTGGAAGATGAGGAAGCCCTGTAGCCCCGAGCACAGATCCACCTGAGAGAAAGCAGAGAACGGGAGCCAACGCGGGCAGAAGGCACAGCGCAACCTCCAAACATCCCCGGTCACATCTCCTCCTCCGCAAGATTACACGGTTCACACCCTCCACAGTGAATATGCATGGCACTTAGAGGCAGAGCAGACAGACCGTAAAGATGTATGCATGCACCACAGCCACACTGGAGGGTAAGACTGTGGACTCATGATTAAGGTGTCGGTTTTGCCAAAATGTCCTCGAGGTCACATTCCAAGGCCTACCCTCCTGTCCAGGATAGCATCCACAGATGGCCTTCTCAGGGCTCTTCTCACCAGTTTACGGATCCAGTCCAGGACCAGGTCAACGATCTCCTTGCCGATGGGGCTATGGCCTCTGGCGTAATTATTGGCTGTGTCTTCTTTCCTGGTGATCAGCTGCTCCGGGTGGAAGGGCTGCCTGTGGGTGCCTGTGTGCACTTCAACTACAAAGAGGACACAGGGACCATGAGTCTTTAAGGCCTGTTGTTAACTCACCAGGGTGGACAGATCGGGACCGTCCCCTCCTACCAAGCACACGCTGTTCTTTGTAGGTCAGCAGCATCGGTGTCTCACAGGAAACATTTCTGTGTAATACACAGACCACAAGTGTACCCAATGGTTCTAGGAGAGAAGAGTCAACTCTCGGGACAAATGCCAGCGTGACCGGTTCCCCAAGAAGGGAGGAGAGCTCTCACACCCACACACACGCAACTCTACACATGTGTGTTTCTTCCATCCCTGTAGCTACAGTCAAGGGTAGAATTTAAAAATCCCTTACAGGTTAGACAGTCCCCAGCATGACTGTTGCTGGGCAGTCCCATCAGGGCACCCTATGTGGCCTGGGTCTCACAGGCTTCACGGTGACATTCTGTCATCCCCTGGTGGCCACTGAAAGGTGCTGTCTTTGCAGCTCTCCTCGGAAACTACCTCAGACTTCTAATCTGGAGGAACCCAACGAATGTTCTATACTGAGCTTTCTATGTCTAAAACGCAGGTCAAGACTCATGCTCCAGCCTGGGGGAGCCCACAGCACTAAAGAGGGACTGGTGCCCAGGCGCCCTGCAGACAGGGTCTCCACAACGACCTGACCGGGCCGAGGAGGCCACGAGTGACTCCATCCCCAGCCCATCTCCGTGCCGGCCAACCTCACAGCAGGTTTTTCTCAATTACAAGCCTGAGTCCCACGGCCTTTTCAGGCACTAACTTTCCAGTGTGTGACCTAACGTGACCACGGGCATACACTTGTACGTCCGTCCCTTCTGCAGGGGGATCCAAAGGAGCACATGGGGGCTTTAACAAGGCTCTCCCACACTCCCAGGACAGCTGCTCCGAGTGTCCATGTACCTACCAACACGGTGGGCTCCAGGTCCACAAACACTGCTCTGGGCACACTCTTGCCAGCCCCAGTTTCGCTGAAGAATGTGTTGAACCAGTCATCTCCACCACCGATGGTTTTGTCACTTGGCATCTGACCATCAGGTGAATTCCATGATCAACGTGGTACCATTCCCAGCAGGCATCGCCAATCTGGACCCCTGCCTGCCCCACATGGATAGAGATGCATTTGTGCTTGGACCCAGAAAATAAATGTGAGACTCTCATGTTCAAGCAAATTGTAACTCTATGACATGCAAATAGGACCTGATGTCATAAATTAATATTTGTAAAAGATTTTGGTGTCTGGTAGTTTGCTCAGACATTACATCCTATGCCCTGCCATGATCATTTCATATCTGAACACCCAACATCCAACATGGATAAAGACATACTTGAACTATGAACAGGAATATAGCCATTATGAACTTGTCTTCCAAGCAATCAGTAAGTAATATAAAAATTAACAGAAAATAAGCAGTCAAGCAATTTTGCTTCCACCTAAGGGTGGATTTAAAATATCAGATGAATTACATGAAATAGCAGGTTTTGGTCACTGGACAACAGACAGTGATGGCTCTGAGCAGAGAAACAGTCAGCGTGTTCCTGCTCCAGAAGCCTGCTGGGGAGTTTCTCGGCTGCAGCAAGGGAGGGAGACCTGAAGCCCAGGGGTCCCCCGAGTGGGAAGAGAGGATTCGGTGCTTGGGAAGGCCAAGACAACCGGAAACCATGGTGCTGAGGCCAGGGGTTGGGGTGAGAGCTGCAGGGAAGAGCTCTGTGCAGACCAGTGGGGGGTCCCACAGAACCCACAGCTGTGGCCAGCTCGGCACACGTATGTGGGGGACTCCTGAGGTCACAGCCACAATGCTGGAAAGACCTCTCCCTCACAAACACTGCACAGGGTCCTCAGAAGCGGGGCCCAGTGAGGTCTACACTCCAGGCTGTTAGGAACCCACCTAAGCAAGCTGAAAAGCAAGCCTCAAAGGGTCACACTGTTCCTAGGTTTATTGGTAGCATCCTCCCAAAAGCCTACAAATAGCTAAAGGAACACCAAGAAAATCTAGCACCTGAGAATGTGAAATTCATAATGTCTGGTATCCAATCTAAACCTACCAGGTATACGAAAAAAATCCAGAAAATATGACTCTATGAAGAGAAAAAGCAACCAATAAAAGCAGACCCAGAAATGGCATACATGATAGAATTAGTTGACAAGGACATTAAAGTAACTGTTACATATCCATATGCTCAGGAAGGTAGAGGGAAAATTAGCATGATAAGGGGAACATGTTTGCTATTAAAATTCCTAAATCAAACTGCTAATGATCAAAACGATAACGTCTGAAATGAACACTGGATGGTATTAACAGATTATATACCACAGGAGACAAGATTTGAGGATGATGAAAATGTCCTGGAAGCAGATAGTGGTGCTGGTTATACAACACGTGTATGTACTTAGTGCTACTGAATTATACACATAAAAATGGTTAAAGTGGTAAATTTTGTGTTGTGTATTTTATCACAGAAAAGGGAGATTCTAAGCAATAAAAAGAGCCATGTCAACACAGGCAACCTCACGGATGAATCCCAAAATAATCATAATGAGTGAAAGAATCCAAACTACAACAAACAATGAACTCAGTGATCCCATTGACATAAAATTCCAGAAAATACAAAAAAGTAGATTGGTGGGAGGGCCAAGGGGGGCGGGAGGGCTCACAAAGGGGCATGAGGGAACTTGGGGTGATGGACATGTTCATTGTCTCGATGGAGGTGATGGCTTCATGGGTTATCAATATGTTAATCACTGTTAACCCTTGTCAAATTATGCACTTTAAATGAGTACTTTATATTTATGCCAATTACACCTCAGTTAAACTGTAAAACAAAAAAGCCGGGATAAAGATTTTTCAGACATTCAAACACTGAGAGAATTAATCATCAGCAGAGCACGACTACAAGAGATGTGAAAGGAACCCCTCCAGCAGAGGGAAACAATCCTAGATGGACAGCTGGGACTGTGCAAGGAACACAGACACCACGACTGCTACATATGGGGGCAAATATCAAAGACTTTCACCATATTATGAAAATATAATTGAATGTTAAAGCCAAAATAATGATTTGTTGTGGGGTTGATAACTCATATAAAAGTAAAACATGACAATCAATAGCAGACTGCCAAGAAGGGGACACAGAAGTGGACTGTTGTGAAGTGGACAGTGTCACCTGAAGGTAGACTGGCACAAACAGGAGATGGAGGCAGGAATCCTCAAAGCAACCACAGAACATGAAATGAAGTGGCTGAGCCAGGAGATAAGATGGAATCATACGAGTAATTAACCCAAAAGAAGGTAGAAAAAGAGGGAAATGGGGACAAACAGGATAGATAACAAACAAACAGCAACCTGGTGGATCTGAATCCAACCCCGCCCATAGTCACATCAGTGTCCTTACAAATTCCATGTAATTACCTAATAAAGGCGGATTGTCAGAGGGAGAAAAAAGCAGACCTGACTCTGTGCTAAGTGCAGGAAGCCAAGAGACAGGGAAAGGAAAGAGGAGAGAGACCCAGCAGGCTGAGGCTCCACCGCAGGAAAGGAGGGCGGCTGCAGGGGCAGCGTGGTGTGCATTCTGTGTCATCTGCTTTCTGCTGACAGCAGCACATGCTGAGCACAGATGGGCCTTGGTCTGGGAGAGGGGAGGCTGGTATGGAAAGATCACCCCACCAGGCGTCCTCCAAGCAGGTGTAGAGGACACTCCGCTCTGGATGAGGCAGGTCAGCAGGGGTGGGAAGGGCGCATGGTACATGGAGGGGGCAGCAAGGACATTGCTCCAGCATGCGCCGACCAGGTGGAGTTGCTGGGGCCTCCCACTCCACCACTCATCCCGTGCTTCTCCAAGAGCGTCACAGTGGGCTCAAACCTGCAGCTGGGTGGGCAGACTAGCAGGAACTCAGGGTCTCTTGGTTCTCTGATGTGCCCCCGAAGGCCTCTGGTTGGGGGTGGGAGGCAGGCCCCTCCAGACAGCACCTGGCCCACAGGGAGCTCCCAGGGAGCAGCGCATTCACGTGGTGTCCAGTGGGGAGTGCGCAGGCCAGGGCCAACAGTGCTGCTTTCAAAACAAAGAATTTCCCAGGGAAAGGTGGTCATTTCCTAATAATAAAGGGGCCATTCACCAGGAAGGCATCACAGTCCTCAATGGCTGTGTATCAGGAGAGTCATAGCTTCTAGATCCAGAGCTTCAACTATACAAAGAAAACCCACAGAACTGAAAGGAGAAACAGAAGACCTACAGTCCGAGATTTCAACACTTGCTCGATCACTGATGGAGCAGCTAGACAGAGACGAGGACGGATGTGGAAGCCCTGGATGGCACTGTCATCACTCTGCCCGAACTGACTTTACAGAACACGCCCCCAACACAGCAGAGGACACATTCTTCTCACATGCACAGGAGACATTTGCCAAGAGACCCCATTCCCCACCAACCAGAGACAAGTCTCAATAAACCCAAATAATCCAAAGAAGAGTTTGCTCAGTAGTGGGAGGAGAAGCGGAGCCCAGAGAGCCCTGAGCAGCCCCGCCTCCAGCTCCAGTCTCCATCACTGCACCCTTGAGGGGTGAGCTGGCCCAGCCACTGTCACCACACCCTGAGCAGCAAGGACCTTCGCAGTGCAGGAGATGGGGAGACTGTGCAGTCTGATGCTGCTGAAGGAAAAGGGGGCAGAGGCAGCAAATGTGACAGGCCTGGTGGAGCTGCAGTGCAGACAGTAAATGTGCAGCAGCCTGGGGCCAGTATAGCCACTGTTCACATCGCAGGGGCCTCCACAGCGACCCCAGCCGAACCACCAGAATAGTGAGAGCAGGAAGGAATGCGGGATCAGAGAGTGCTCCCGAAGGTCGGGCCCACAGCACTGGCCTGACCAAATACAGGCCACGGTCCCCACCTTGCTACATGCATAGACCCTAGGGTGACAACCACAGTCTTCCAGCCCTCCTCTGCAGGGAGAACTGATGGAGGGGAATGACAACCAGGTGCAGGAGAACAAGCTAGACCAGTAGACAGAAGCTGTATCGGGGTATAGACCACAGTGCTGCAGGGGCCTCCTCGCCAAAGACAGCCAGAGAGGATGGCCACACAGATCAGGAAGCTCAAGGACAGGAGACCTACTGTAAGCAGCCACCTCAACATCAGCACCGCCACACCTTCATTGACCAACACAGAGGCCAAGAAATCCCTAGACCACAAGATGGCCAGGAGAAGAAAGCAGCTGCCCCCAGCTGAGAAGCCCCCTCCCGGGGCTGAGCAGGGCTGGTGAGTAGACGCAGGCTTCCTGCCTCCACCACCGTCTGTAGTCATCCAACACGAAGAGGTGAAGATGACATTCCAGCACCGAGAAACGACAAAAGATCAGAGTGCAAGACCTCAAGGGCTTGCTTTTTGCCCGTTGACCAGATAACTGGAACCATCTGCATTATCTACACAGCATGGAACCTTCATTATTTTATCTAAAGATGTCTCTTTTTGGTAATGACACAGGTGTTTATTGTTTTTTAAAGCCTAGTCTTTCTCAATACTGAAGATCTTTAAATGTTTTCATATCTGGTCAAGTTACATTTTTAAGAAACTCATTTTTAATTTGTGATGAAAGTTTACAACTTGATATTGGTCGGAGCTTTCCCACCAGCCTGCATTCTGCCTTGGGAGGCTGCTTACAGGGAGGAGGATCATAGGGAATTTGCAGGTGGCTGTCCTTGGCCATTTGCCTCCATGGCGGAGAGTGGATTCTGGAGCCAGGAAGCCAGGAGTAAGCAGGGAATGAGAGCTGTGGTTTTAACCCATATATGCTGGGTTTAATGTAGGGAACCAATATCAGGGCTGGTATCAACATTACCATTCAGAAATCTCAAACTACCTCAAGTTCTTTCTGGTTCCCTAACCCAGCATTGTAATCTCCTAGCTCATGAGAGTGGTGGTCTGGAAGCCTAGAAATACTGCTTCTGGCCTCCTCCTTAGTCAGTGAAAGACAAGAGGCTAATTGATAGCCAATGGGCTAATTCTGCTTCCAATCAAACTACAATACTGAGCCAGAAGAAAAATTACCCTTCCAGGCAGGACAAATTCTTCAGAAGGTTCTCAACTTTCTGAGGCGGCTCTTGGATGCAGAAAGTAGGATTTTAATCAAAATTTCTGCAGCTGAGATTTCCATTAAATTCTTCTTGAGACACAAACACTTCTAACACAAAAGGAAATTACCTGGAATGGCCAACACTGTCTCAGAGAAGGTCAGTGTAAGTTCTTTTAGGTTAAATTCACACCAACCTGTCACCACCTCCCCCTCACATGAAGTTTCTTAATTGTGTTGCTTCAAGTAAGTACTATGAACTCTTAAAATCATATTTAGGCATTTCAACTGGAGAAGACCCTAGTATACCAAAAATGGCTGGATAGCTCTTCTGAAAGTATTAGTCACGGTATTTTTCTCTTTTAGGACAAAGCCTTTGCTGAACATAACAGCTCCTCAGAATGATGAAATGCACAAATTTCTTCTAACCCAGAAGCTTCCTTTCACCTGTCAGGTAACAGAAGGTACTTTTCCTTTACACTTGGAATACTTCACCTCTAAAAAAATTTTTTGAGCAGCTTGATTTCATGCTGTGCAATGACCAATAACAGAAGCCTCAAAACCAGCTTTTATGAAAGGAGAACGCAGAGGCTAGTGTGAGTTACTGTATAGTTACATACTCTTTATAAAGTTTGGAAGATACCACAGTGGTCAGGAGGGGAAACTGAGGCTGAGATGATTAGCCGTCAGCCTCAGCTCCCCGGGAACAAGTGAAACTTGAACTGGACCATGTGAAGTCCGGTCCCAGGGTCATTCTGGCCCTCACCACATCAGGCTGTCTCTGGGCACCGCTTGTTCTAGAAGCGCAAGATGACAGAGGTGATGGTTGGGTTCCACCGATGTGTAAACTATTAACATATTAATCCAACAATTAACCAGGAGACACCTATGAGCTGAGCATACAAAAATGAACAAGTTAAAGGCAGAAGCCCACCCTGTGTGTGAAAGCAAGAACCCTCGCATATCGCCTACGGAAAGGGATCTGCCCATATCTACAGACTCCCAGCCCTCCGCCCCTGGCAGCCCCTGCACACCCACACGGCAGGAAGAGGCACACACGCGGACGTGCACGGCAGCGTTCTGGGTCAAGGCTGGAAACACCCGAGTCTCCGCTGCACAGAACAGGCCGATTGACTCACGCCACGCTCTGGACACTGTGCGGGGCAGACGACCGTGCAGATTCTTGGAGCTGAGACGGAGGGAGCCGGACTTTCCGTACAAGGAAACCCCAGGCGCCAGAGCGCATACTGGGCGCTACCTTTGGTGCAAGAAAGAGGGGATGTCAGCACATCTATTCCTGTTTGCTTGGTTTGCTTTAAAAAAATTATCAGTATAAACAACCAGGAAATAAAACCCTATCTAATGGGGGAAGCAAGATTTTTCCGCATATGCCGGTTTCTATCATTCTTATTACAAGACCTTGTAAATACTGCCCATCGTTTAAGCGCCCTCGCGAGCTCCCAGCACAGCAGAGACGAGCAGGAGAGAGCTCAAGTGCAACACTCGGTGCTGCTTCCGAAGGAAGAGTCTGGAAGGGCGAGGGCAGAGGGCGACTGCACCTGTGCAGTGTACCCGGTGCCCACCCCCGACCCTCAAGCTGTGGGTACACCGCCCTGGGTGGCTCCCCGTCCCGGCGCTGCAGGTCAGGGACATGGCCCTGGCGCCCCGCTGCCCGGGAGCCACGGGGACCCCAGCCGGCCTCAGGCGCGCTCCCAGACAGTCCTGGTCCAACGCCACGCCCCCGACTGCGGCCTGCCACATCCTGATTGGCTCGCCAGCTTCGCGACTGCTATTGGCTCCGACCACTTGGGGGGGGCGGGCCTTAGACAGGCCCACAATCGCCATTGGCCATTTTCCTGACCCGTGAAATCGCTCTTTTGATTGGTCTTCCCTTTGAGCGGGAAGCTGAAGGGCTGGCTGCGGCTGGGCTGGGGGAGCCCTGATGTGGAGGCCGTGCTGCGAGCTCTCGGCGCCAGTCCATCCGTGAAAGGCGGGCTCCCGGAGAGCAGCACCGGCAGGGAGGGACAGGGCCGGGCCTGTGAGAGGCTCTGCAGCCGGCAGCGCAGCCACCACGGAGGGCTGTCAGCGCCCCTCTCATCGCCGAGGCTGTGTCCTGGGCTGGGATGAAGCTCCAAGCCTGGGCCTGTCAGGGGCAGACGTGTCACCAGACTCCTGCAAGTGCACGCGGGGTGCACCAGTTCTGGGTCCCGGGAGGAAGTGGCTGGGAAGCTCGAGGAGGGAGGGAGTCAGCTCATCACGGACAACATCAATGCAAGGACAGAATCTTTGGCAATGGTGATCAATGGAGAGTAAATGGGGTGTAAAGGTGGGTCATTAAGTCTCGCCTAGACCTCTGAGATGGTGGTTGGGTTTCTCTTTTAACAATGACTCGAAATGGAATCCTATGAAGGCATTGTCCTGCCATATGCCAGCTGTCTAGACATCCATCAGCTCACCGTTGTCCTTAGGTGGAAGGTGTACCCAGAAGGGGCACATAGTCTGCAGTGCCTTCTACTTCTGTAGCAGTGTCAGTGGTCAGGGGCACTTGGTAAGGTCCTTTCCATGGAACTCGAGGGCTGTCCTCTGATGATGCTTCCAGAACACCCAGTCACCAGGCTCTAGAGTGTGACCAACAGGTTCCTTTAAATTGGGATCCAGGAAAGTGTCTTTAACCTGTTGGTGGTGGGCTGGGGATAAGACAGTGGAGACTCACAGCAGCTGGTCACACTCACATAAGACAACAGGGGAGCAGCAGAAGGTTGTGGACCAACAGACACTGATCTGCTGGTGACTGTCCCAGGTGGAGTTAGTCCATGTTTTCCAAAGAGGGCACTGCCAACAGTCAGCAAGGCCGAAGGCAATACCTTAGGCCAGGGGAGTCCAGTCCACATTATGTAACGAACCTCATAGACAATTAACAGGATTAGAATCTAATGTCTACAAGGTGCAAACAGAATTTTTCTCTCTACAATTAGCCTCAATTTTTTTTTTTTTTTGCCAAAAATAATCATGGTAAAACTAATTCGTTTAAATTAAAAACTTGGCCTGATTATTTATACAAGTGAAAATAAGAATACTCACTGAGAGTTTCTCGAATTGAGAAAGGGAGGGATCAGGTAAGAAGAAAAAGTCAATGTTTCATCTTTGTTCACAAAGGTATGTGTTACCAAATTGTTGTTAGTTTAAGAGAAAATGTTTCTTTAAATTCGGAAAAACAAAACATCAGAACATCCTCCTCAGTTCACATAGTCCCGGGAAATTAATACTTGTTCTGCTTGAATCCAGTTTTTCCATTAGTTTTCCTGATTTTGCCTGATGATTGAGGGTGATACAGACAGGGATAATCTCAAGAAGTTTGGAAGTTTTCATTAAGGTTCATATGATTTGCCCAGTGAAGTGGGTGCCTCAATCACTGGAGATTGGGAAAGGTACATCCCATGTGGGAAGCTCGTGTTCTAGCAGTTTCTCTGCCATTGTGAGGGCATCAGCTTTGTGGCAAGGGAAGGGCATTAACACATCCTGAAACCACAGACAGCAACAAGAACATATTGATGAGCCGTAGGAAGTGGCAGCTGAGTGAAGGACAAGGCAGGTGCTCAAAGGACCCAGAGGGAGGAGTTCTAAGGCCTCTGGACAGAATAGTTTTTCCTATAGTGGGTGAAGGAATGTAACAACTGAAAAATAGAGGCCTGCCAGTGGTGTAGTGGTTAAGTTCAACACACTCCGCTTTGGGGGCCCGGGATTCATGGCTTCAGGTTCTGGGCATGGAGCTACACCACTCAGCAAGCCATGTTGTGGCAGGAACCCACATTCAAAAGAGAGAAAGGCTGGCACAGATTTATCTCAGAGCAAATCTTCCTCAAGCAAAAGGAGAAGGATTGGCAACGTGTTAGCTCAGGGTCAATCTTCCTCACCAAAAAAAAAAAAAATAAAAAATAAAACACCAAAAAGATAAACCTGGGAATTGGGATTTGCCAGAGAGCTGGGAAGAGCCCAGTGACCATTTGGGTTTTCCATAGTCCTGACTGTTTGGTGAATTTACAGCCATTGTTCGCCCACCTTAATTTCCCTGCTTCAGGAGCAGACTGTTGCCCTGTGATAAGGACATCAGGATGGCAGAACTCTGGCAGTGAGGGACTGTTCTTTTCAGAGGCAGAATGGACTTCATCCACATATGACCATCTCTGTAGATTCTGTTGTTGTTGCCTTTACATGAAAATCACGTAAGGAGATTTCCTGACATTTAGTCTGAGCTTCAATTTGGATGACAGACAACATTTATTCCAGGACATGTTGTCACATTAATTTCTGGAACTCTCATAACATGTACATATAAAGATATAACATAAAGAAGGAATAATGTTATTTTTTTATTTTCCAAGGCTTCCCATGTAACTTAACATATCAGATAAGCCTAATTAGTTTAATCTCTCTCTTTTTATAAGGAAAATAAAATCTCTTGACATATTTCAAGGATCCTCTGAAAAATCCCAATGTGGGCTAGAGGTCAAAAAACGACATCATTTAGAATCAGATTTTGGTAAGTTTGTCACAAATATCAAAGAAAGTCTTAAAATACTTGCCTACATAGGATCACAGGTCATCATGAAACTTAATATTTAACTATCTATTTAAATAAGGCGACAAAAAGATTTCAAAGACAAATATAGAAGTTTACAAAGCCACAAAACCTTGGCTCTTTGTAATAGGGAAGACTCAGCTTTTAACTTAAAGCACAAGAAATTATTTTGATAAAACATAAAGTCTCTGCCTTTTATGAAGATTACTCAAACATAAAGACAATCTTTCATAATCCTGTTTCTCAGGAATAGATTAAAAGCCTAAGAAACCTTGTCCTTATAACAAACACAAAGAAAACCAAATTCTACTTTTGCACCAGCTTATTTTTGATATTAAAACTCATTTACTTAATTAAATTCATTCTGATCTTAGCTAGCTTGACCAGGAACAAGACTCTTTTCTCAGGGCTCCTCTTCCAAAAACTTTCCTGTTTACATTCAGAATTTCACCTTCCTTCCCATAACCAATTTTACTTTAGGACAAATTTAATTCCTGAACAAAAATATCTCCATTTCATATATCTTCTTTTACTGAAAACATACATTTCCTCATAGCATAATCTTTTAAATGTGGCAAAGGTGTGTTTGCTAATAGACCCAAACATCTTTCAGGTTTTCTATAATAGGAAGCCAAAATAGATAACACCTGTACAATAATCAACATTTCTCTGTCGTATCTTATCTGGAGATCTGTTTTATCCTATCTAGATATTCAATGAATTTTCCATCACTTACTTTCAATTAGCAAAACTCTAAACTTTCAAGTTACCAAAAGATTTGGGAAAGCTATTATAAAGTACATAGACAATGAAACATAATTATTGCACTTAAAACTCCTTATTTCATTAGCATCTGTGTAATTCACTTGTTCTTAATCACCATATTTAGATTATTAGTGAAAACTTCATGAGACAAAGCAGTTAGCTATCATTTTAAGTTAATGTTTCTTGCTGAGAAATAAGTAACAGGAGCTTATTTGATTAATAACCCAGTTAGAAAAAAAGCTGTATGTGTCCATTATATCCAATGCTGATAACTCTGAAGACATGTCTATTTTAACTAAACCAACAAACTTAAGCAAGCTTTTATTGACAAAAGATTATTTTATAACACATTAACTTGAACATTTGAGTTAGTTTCTGTTATATTTAGAAATAATTTATGTAAGCTCTTACTTTAAGTTCATTAAATGGAACCCTTTTTAGAAATCAATTTTGTTAATACTACCTGAAGGTAGAACATTATCACACATACATAGTGTGTATACATATATACATACATACATATATATATATGTAACAATACAGAGATCTTACAGCTTTTAGTTTAAAAATTTTAGCCATGAAACAGGTAGAATTACAAAACTCACTAATTTATAAATAACTGTGCAGTTGGAACAAGTTAAGGTCACCTGCTTGAAAGGTTTTTTTGTTGTTAGTATTTGTGGAGAAGCCTTTGAAGATTGATCTGTGCTCTAGATAAGGAGGCTATGAAGTACATTTGGGGAGAGAGCCCCTCTAGCAGCCTGCATTTAAAAGGAAACTTTTTCCTTCTTTTTCCCTCTAACCTCAGGCTTCACTGATTGAGGAGCCAGGTTGAGCCTCAGGTGACTGTGGGCTGTTAGCTCCTGGGCTGTTTGCATGCTAAAGACAGGGAGAAATTTACAACTTCAAAGGACACAGAGAAATAGTGCAAGTTTGTCCCTAGGGCTTTCAGGGTAATTGGGGTTTAAACTTTTCCTTCAGTCTCAGGAATGGGGGACAGTCTAATAAAGATGCTCCTGGCGAGGGTCCAGGCTTTGAGTCAGACGGGGAGGTGTCAGGATCAGTGACGGGGATGGTGGGACCTGAGCTGCCTGTGGAGCTGCATTTTCAGTTTTGCAAAAATTTGTGAGATGAGGACGGTTGCTCTCAGTGCCTCAGAAACTGGGTTGTAACTTAAATGACAACAGAGGTGGGTTTACCCATCCAATTACAGTATCCCTAATTTGCTTCTTGCTCTCTGGGTATGTGGTTTTATTTTCACTTACACAAGAAAGCCTATTTTTAAAAAATCCTTCTCAATATCTTGTTAGTTTTCAGCTGGGACAAAGAGTAAATATTTCTGGCAGTGTTAAATAACCCCATTACTTCTAATTTTAGTTTCCCCTGGGCTGTTTAAGGGAATAACGTAGCAGTTTACCAGGAAAACCCTCAGAGTCTCATCAACTCTGGAGTTGCCCATCAGGGCCCTGCTACGAGACTGGATGTGAGGGTGTCAGTAAGGCCACTAACCTGGTGGACTCCTGTGTATGTCTGTGTGGTCTTTCCTTTTGGTCCCTCTTACAGCTTTAATTTTCCGTTAGCTTTTTGCAACAAAACTGCCGATGAAGCCATTTTAGAATTTTGAAGGCTTTCATTTTAAGTGCACCTTTTAAATGATCTTATCTCATTAGAATGTTCCCTTTCCTGGCCATTGTGGTTTTAAATCACCCTTAGTAATTTTGGTCCATGGAGCTAGAAATTTAAAAGAGACAGGACCATAGTTCTTAAACAGAAAACCAGCTGGAGTTCCTGAGGGAGAAAGTTCTTGAGAAATTTTGGAAAATGAAAGTCTCATGTGAAAGAAAAGCTCACAGACAGGAATGACAGTAGAGACATCCCTCAATTCAGTGAGAGTGCTCACTGAGCAGAGAAAACCCTGCTGAGAGAATCCCCACCTGTGGCAATGGCCGTCACACAGGCACAGAGACAGTCACTTCCAGGGTGGTCAACCTGATCCCAAAAAAAGGCACTGACCTGGACCAATGGAGGGAGGTCAGAACCTGAGAGGACCCACAATCAGGAGAGTCAGTGATCTGTGGAAATGGAGAGTGCAAGGAGGCCCCCGTAGGTGAGCCAGGCACCTGAGGGTTACTGTAAACATTCAGTGAGAACATGATTCCCTTTCACCTTGTTCCGAACACAGACACAAATCAAAAGAGGTTAATCTTGTGACTGTACTGTTTTCTTGTTTAATTTGAGGGGTGGATCAAGGGTCACTGGATTTATATGCTTGTTTTGGAGAAGAAAAAGAACCCCTTCAAGGAAGCTGGATGACGGGATAACCAGCCCTGGGCTGCAGTTGATGCCCAGAAGTCTGACTGCCCAAGGACTTACCTGGACTGAAAGAAAGGGGAATTTCCCTTTGTTTCTCTGAAACTCCTCCTCCCAAGTCTCTTAGCTCTATGAAATCCTCTGCTTTCTTCTTTTGTTAAGGTGGCTTTGAGAGAAACTCTCATCCTGCCTTCTAGTTTCTTCTAGTCACCCATCTTGGGGTGACTCAAAAAAAGCTTTGTCCATGTCCAAGCACCAATGGCTCAGTGACGGGCTTATTGCACATCAGGCACACCTTCTGATTAAGAGGTTCAGTATCATAGGAACCACGCCCGCTTCCAGGGGAGGCCAGTCCATGCAAGTGAGGTCACTTCAGGCCCTGCTTTCTGACCCCATGACAGTTAGCCTAAAACTGAAGAGCCAAAATGAGAGGCAAAGAGGGGTTTACTTGGGGATATAGGACACTGCAATTCTGGGAGCACAGGTTCAGGTCAAAACCCGAATAGTGTTCTGCTAGGGAGTAAAAGTCAGAGGCTTTTAAAGGCACAGAAGGGAGGTTTGCATTACAAAGAATGTTAATGGGGGTTGGGGGTAGAAAACTGATCTTGGTGAAAATTAATTGATTGCTAAGTCCAGCTAGAGGGGGGCAAAAGCCCATCACTGTGATGGGCTGCAGGTTCTTGCAGGTTGCTCAGTTCAGAAGTTCATGTTCTCTGCTGGATGAGGACGTCATGAGACCCATTTCCTTCATGGCTTCCCAGCTCCATTTTAAAGCCCTTAGACATGAGTGACTGTCTCACATTTCACACCCTCAATCAGGTAAAGCACAAGGGGCCAGCTTGGGGGAAGCACTGGTCTCCCCACTTCTTACTCTGCTCCTTTGTTTACCAGGCTCCATCTCTCTCTGGCACCCAGCCCTTCCTGCCCCTGGAGCTCTTTCTTGTGGATGGTTTGGTGCTTTATCTTTTATTTTGATAACAACTTTATTCACATACCATAATACTCACCAACTGAAAATGTGCACTTCATGGGTTGTAGTATAGCCACAGAATTGTGCAGCCATCACCTCTAACTAATTTCAGAACATTTTCATCGCCCCCCAAAAGAAACTCTGTCCCCAATAGAAGTCACTTCCCATCCCCCTCTCCCCCATCCCTCCTGGCCACCACTAGTCTACTCTCTGTCTCTGTGGATTTGCCTATTCTGGACATTGCATATCCAAGAAATCAGACAATATGTGGTCTTTGTAACTGGCTTCTTTCACTTAGCATGATGTTCTTGAGATTCATCCATGTTGTATTACCACTTTATTCATTCTTATGGACAAATAATATTCCATTGTCTGGATATTTCACATTTTATTTCTCCATCACGAGTTGGTGGACATTTGGATTGCTCCTACTTTGGGTCTACTATGAGTAATGCTGCTGTGAAAATTCATGTGCAAGTTTTGGTCTGGACATTTGTTTTCTTATATTGGATATATACCTGGGGATGAAATTCCTGGATCATACAGTAACTTCATGTTTACCATTTTAAAGAACTGCTGAATGGTGTCCCAAGATGGCTGCACCATCTTACATTCCTACCAGCAGTGTGTGAGGCTTCCAGTCACTCCACATCATCTTTAACACTTGCTCTTCTCTGACTTGACTGTAGCCATCCTGGGGGTGCATCACGCTGTGGTTTTGATTTGCATTTCCCTAATGACTCACGATATGAAGAGGCTTTCCATGTGGGGGCCTGCACAGTGGCACAGTGGTTAAGTGCACAAGTTCCAGTTCAGTGGCCCGGGGTTTGCTGGTTTGGATCCCGGGTGTGGACATGGCACCGCATAGCAAGCCATGCTGTTGTAGGCATCCCAAATATAAAGTAGAGTAAGATGGGCACGGATGTTAGCTCAGGGCCAGCCTTCCTCAGCAAAAAGAGGAGGATTGGCAGCAGATGTTAGCTCAGGGCTAATCTTCCTGAAAAAAAAATTAAAAAAGAAAAAGAATCTTTCCATGTGCTTGATACTGAACAATGGGCTCACTGCTCGCCATCATTTGAGCCAATTAATCACAACGAGTTAGAGATCAAGAAAGGAAGTTTAGTTAGCTGGCTAATTGGAAGATGGGTGTCTAATGTCTCAAAAACCCATCTTCAAGGATTACAGAATCTTGAGGCAATTATACAGGGAAAATGGGTGGTGAGGAGGGGGTCCAGGGATGTTGGTCTCCAGGTATGATGGGCTCTAGGCATCACATTCTTCTATTCCGTCTGCTGTGATGGATACCTTGTAGGTGTGTTTCCCACCTGTGGTCAGCCTATTCCTTGAGAGAAACTCATAGAACAAAGCTTTAATTTATCAAGGTATCAGGGAGGACATACATAAGTGGAGGCCATAAATCAGGAGAGCATGTGAATTTTTTAAAGCGTGTGCAGAGCAGCGAGTAGTCACACAGAGGAGGGGCTGGGGCCATTTAGCAAAACAAGATGGCTTCACTTTTGCTCACTTACATGCTTATAGAACATTTATGTGTTTTCTTTGGAGAAATGTCTATTCAGATACTTTGCTCTTTTTAAAATTGGGCTATATATCTTTTCATTGTTGAGTTGTAAGTGTTCTTTATATATTGTGGATACATTCCCCTTATCAGATATATGATTTGCAAATATTTTTTCCCATTCTGTGGATTGTTTTCTTTTCACTTTCCTGAAGGTATCCCCGGAAGCACACAAGTTTTTAATTTTGATGAAGTCCAATTTATATTTTTCTTAGATTGCTTGAATGTTTGGTGTCATATTTGAAGAAACCATTGGGAGGAGGGCAAGTGGGTAAAGGGGGTCAATTATATGGTGATGGATGGAAGCTACACTTTTGGTGTGAGCACGCTGTAGTGTATACAGATGCTGAATTATACTGTTGTACACCTGAACCCTATACAATGTTATAAACCAATGTTACCTCAATAAAAATAAGAAATAAAAGAAAGAAACCTTTGCATAATCCATGGTCATGAAGATTTAATCCTGTTTTCTTCTAAGAGTTTGTTGGGAGTTTCGCAAAACTTCTCCATACCGTTGCTGCCTTGGCATCCATTTTGTGTGGCCAAGCAGCCTGCAGGGGACTTGAAGTGACACCAGCCCCTTCTGAGAGTGCGTGCCCTAGATAACCACTGGCAGAGTCAGAGTAAATGTCAGTTCCTGATCTGACTCCAGAAGCTGCCCTTGTGAGAGGCATTCTCCCCTCTCCCAGGGCCTTCCTCCTGTGTGCACTCCTTAGATAAGAACTCTGTGAAGCTTACCAAAACCTCATTTGGTTTGAATTGACCAATCCTGACTTAGCCCGGGAACCCCAAAGCCTCTGAATGTGAACCCCAAGAAAGGCATATGCCCCAGGTCCTGCCCTGCTCTCTGCCTGCCCTCTGCCTTAACCTCCTGGTGCGGCCCCCCAAGGTATCCCGTGGACCTTCTCCAGGACGTGTGAGTAAGAAACTCCTCTCTTTCAATTCCTTTTTGGTCTTTTGTTGGACCAAGGCTCGCCATCCAATACCCCCAGGCCTCTACTTAACAAATGTTCATTTGACAAAGTCACAACACATATTATAGGCGTACCTTATTTTATTTTACTTTGCAAATATTGCATTTTTTATAAATTGAAGGTGCAGGCGAAGAGGGAGAATCTCTCCCCCTTTTTCCCTTCTGGTTCTTATGGCTGGTCAAAGAATTAAAATGACATAAGACAGGTTAGTTGGAGAAAATCAAACAAAGTTTACTTCATGTACATGGGGAATTCACGTAAGCATGAAGAATTCCAATGAAAGTCAGAAAAATGAAGTATACAAGTCTTTCTGGACTAAGGAGAGGGAGATAAAGTTCTGAGTCTTCAAAGGGGGAGAAGGCAACTTACAGAAGATGAAAAGAGTTCATATTTGGCAAATGTTGTAAACAAATGTTTGCTGGGCCGTGTATTGAAAAGGGGACCTGAAAGAGATCTTTTATAAAAATGGCCCTTTCCAGATGCCTTCCTGCTCACCATACCTAGAATTATCCATGGTAAGATCTCCTCCTAGGACCAGCCCTTCCAGCTTAAATTCTCTTAGGCAATTTAGGGGAAGGTCAAGTGTTCTTCCAGAGTCTTCTGAGTATTGATTGTCTTCAGCTTGAAATAATCCACATAGCAGAGTGGCACATTTTGGGGTGGCCTGGCCTGAACCCCATCAGTTCCCTTCTCTGAAACTTCCCTGGAACTTTCACATATTGAAAGCAGCGCTGGTGAGTGTGGAGAGAGAAAATGAGATAGTAGCCTATTGGTAAGAAATCTGCAAAGGGAGAAAAGAACATGGATTAGAATGAGGATGAACAGGTAGAAAGGAAGGGATCAGAACCCATCTCTTTACACGCCATTAAACCAGTTCCCAATCCTGGGAATGGGTCAGTCCAATGAAATGGGTGAGCTTCATTCATCTAATGGAAAATGCAAATCTCTTTATAGATGTAAGTTAGATACTGCTTGCCCTGTTTGGTTCACATAAAAGCAATGTTTTTCATCAATGATTGCACAAGTGCCTCCTTGCTGGGTAGTCAGTGTGTCCAGAACAGGGCGATTTTGGAGGCTAGGCTGTTAATCTCTGACTGGAGTATTTTCAATGTTTGCATGATGGGGTTGAACACTTGTTCCATCACCATGGAGAGATTTAAGATCACCTTTTCCAACCCATAATTTCCAAACCTGGAGAATAAGATTCTCTATGCTGAAAAGAACATGGAGTTGTGATATACAAGCAGATTCTCTGTGATTTCTCAACTGACACGCTTATGTGTCACAATCTTATGAACAAAGGAACTCAAGCTTGCAATGTGGCTGGCATTTAGGGGGGAGCATCTGGTGACAGAAGGGGCCAGGTAGCCAAGTCCACATAATCCTGACCATTAGTTGGGAGCCCTTTCTATACTTTGTCGCCACATAAAATAAAAAGACCAGTGTGGTTTACAGACAAGGTTAGAGCTGAACCTGTATTTCCCAGGGTCTGGAGTGTTCCATGACCTTTGCCACTGGTACCATCATGCTTAAACTTCTCCATTTTCCATGTGGTCCTCTCAACCTGGGAGAGCAGAACAGATGCAGGAGCCCTGAAGTCTGATTTTGGCAGCTATAAAGCCTGGTCCTGTCACCTAATGAAGTGAGTTCAGAGTTTGGATCCACCCACATATAGTTTGTGGTATTGGCAGTTAACCATGCAGGCAGGTGCAATACCCCAAGTTGGACAAGCATGACTCATAAGCCATCCAAAACCTTTGGTGATTTGGCAAATGTTTGTGCCAAAGGGAGGAGTGTTAGAGTCACCTACAATTTCCTTGAGAGGTTTGAAGATGCCACCTGTAGACTCAAACCACAGAGTTAGATTACAATATCGACCTCCTATGTTGCCCAGGAAGAGTACAGTGTCCAGTTTACTTTTGATGCCAAGGGAACAATTTTCACCTATTTTCTTTATCTGAGCAAGGGATGATCCTGGAATTTCTCTAGAGGTTTTCTGGAGCCCTAATGACTCACCAGGAGAAGAGGCAGAGTGATGTTGTCCTTGCCGTGGACATCGTGCCATCTCATTCGTCCATCTTCCGTGCTTAGTCCACCAGGGGTTCACATCAGCAGGAACAGAAACCAGTTCAGGTTCTTCTGTGCTCTCTAGCTGTTGACATAGCCAACAGTTAGATTGATTAGTTAGGGTGGCCAGTGTTTGTAAACTGGCATAGGGGAGTGTTTGGTCTGTGCCTCACCTGATGAGAAAGAGAGAGTTAGTGAGAGCAAGGCACAGACTGGAAAAGAGCCCGTAGTGGAAACTTAGAGAGGGGGAGTGGACGGACAGAGACCAGCGTTCTCCAGTCAGCTTTCTAATAAGTGGTTAATAGAAGTACATATACTCATTAATAGGAAAATGGTTGTGGTGTGTCTGTGTGCGTGTGTGTGTGTGTAGGGAGTTTTAAAAGCAAGGTGGGAAAATAGGTAAAAGTGAGTTTTTTGATCCGTGATGTTGGGAAAAGCTGTCTACTTTGTGAGGCCAGCTGCTTCTGGGACCTGAAATTGGCCCAGGAAATCTTTAGTTTAAGGTCACCTGTGGAGACTGTCTCCAAGTTGTCCTGGGAGTGATGTTTTTGGTCCATTTTGGTGTGGCTTGCATGGATTCTGAAAGATTTTTCCTTTATTTTGATGGCAGTGTAGGTGGTCAATAGGACTTCATAATGTCTTTCCCAGTGAGGTGACAGCACATTTTTTCTTCTAAAGTCCTGGATGTACAGCCGATCTCCTGGTCGAGAGGGAGGGCAAGGCTTGTCTGCAAGTGGAAGCCACAGCTCTTTTACCTATTGACCATATGCTTGAAGTAGACTAGTTAATTTTTGTCTCTAGCTAGTCATAGCATCAAATTATTCACTTAAGTTTCCATAATATTCACTTAATCCAGGAAAGGAAGGCTTAGAGATGCCAGTAGGCATCGGGCATCCAAAAACTATTTCAAAAGGAGTCACTTTGGGTCTCCTATTTGGAGTATTCCATATCTTTCTAAGGGCCAAGGGCAGAGCTTCTGGCCATTTAAGTCCAGTTTCTTGACAGATGTTTCCTAAGTCCTTTTCATGTCTACATTTTTATGTTCCACTTGTCCTGATGATTGAGGATGATGTGGGGTATGCAATTTTAATGAGTGCCCCAGAATTTCTGCAGGCAAATGGTTACCTCTGCTGTAAATGAGCTCCTAGCTCTGCTTCAATCCGTAAAGGAAGCCAGAACAAGGAACAGCTGCAGTTGTTAATTTCTGTCCCATTGTTGGGGCCTCTGCACATCTAGTCGGATAGCACTCAGTGCATCCACTAACCACGCAGACGATGACCAAACAGTGAGAACAGCCTAAAGTTGGGGCAAGGCTGTAAAGTCCATTTGGAGCACCGCACAGGGCAGTGTGGGCCTGGGAGGACTTCCTGGGGCACACGGATTTCCCCCAGAAACTTAGTGAGATTGACGAGTAGTGCACTAGGAAATAATTTGGTCAGAAATTTTGTGGCTGCCAGGGCAATACCAGTGTTTTATTTCCTTAACTATCCCCCATTTGCAAATATGTCCCATTTGGAGGAAGATAAGTGCAAGTCAAAAAATCAAAAGAAAAGGGACTACAGGAAGTCCCTTTGGTCCAGGGTCTAATCCATCTGATCCTTGTTTGGCACCCATTTGTATCCAGTTGTCTCTTTCAGATTGTAGGGCATTTGCCTGAGAGTTAATAACATGAGTCACAGATAAAGGCGGGTTTAAAAATTGGGTGGAGAAGGGACAAGGGGGTCCACGGTGAGCTGCACATTTAGCAGCTCTGTCAGCCTGTTGTTTCCTGAAGATTTCACATCAGTCTCCTGAGTGTGGGCTGAACAGGAACAATGACACTTTGAGAAGGGAGGTGAACAGCTTGTAATAGGGCAGGAATTAAGTGTCCGTTAGCAATGGGAGTGCCTGCAGAAGTTAAGACTCCAGGGGATTTCCAAACTGTGCCCGCTGCCTGGCCGACTCCAAAAGCATATGTGGAGTCCATGTACAGAGTGGCAGCTTTCGCTTGTGCTCATATTCAGGCTCTAGTGAGAGCTATGATCCAGCAGCTTGGGTGATTTTACAGTGGGCAAGGAACAAGCTTCGAGCATTTCATGCAGGGAAACTGTGGCATAACCAGTTACTATGTTTCCCCGGAAATTCCACTTACAGGAGCCATCACAAAACAGAAGTAAGTCTGGGATGTCTAAAGGGATGTCCGAGAGACCCTCTCGTGGCTTTGAGACCATTTCTATGGACGTAAGGGAAGACCGTGGGATGCAGTGGGTCTCTACAGCTTCAGGGAGGGGTGACGAGACAGCTGGATTCACAGTGTTACAAGGATGTAAGATGATGGAAGGGCTAGTTAAAAGAGCCTGCCCTGTCTGGCCTTGTAGAGAGGTGTTGTGTCCTGTGAACTTGCAAAAGATCAGAGACACCCCGGGGAACATAGAGATGACTGGCAGAGCCTAATGTTAGAGTACTGGCTTTGTCATTCAGGGTGGCAGCTGCAGCCACTGCACATAAGCCTGGGAGCATACCTGATGCCACAGGGTCTAGTTGGCACGAGAAACGTGCCATAGGATATATCGGTCCTAGAATGCATGCAGCAATTCCACTATTTTCATGGCAGTATAGATGAAAGCTTTGTCAAAATTAGGTAAGCAGAGAACCAGGGGTGAGGACAAAGGTAATTTTAAGGCTCCATAGGAGTTTAATGGCTCCGAAGGGCAGGAAATAGGCTGGGGGGTGATGTCTGGGAAAAGAGCACACAGAGGGTTAGCAAGAGCTGCAGAATCAGGAATTCACTGGGGCAGTAACAAGCTGCCCCTAGATGTTTACGTAGCTATTTCATCATTTTGGGGAGGGAGTGGACAAAGTGGACTCAAGGCATTTGGGGTGAGCTGTTGAATGCCTTGACATGGCTCCTGTCCCGAGTAGGTCCCAGTCATCTGCACCCCCTGAGGTTTAGATCTGGAGGCTTTATGACCTCGAGCAGCTCGTGCCTTCAGGAGAGTGAGAGGTCTGTAAGGGCTCCCTGTTTACTCTGATTACAGAGTAGAAGGTCATCCACATACTGAACAGGAGCGGAGCCTTGAGTGAAGGCTACAGAATCCAGGTGAGCTGTAGGACTGGGGACAATATGAGGGGGACTCACAATATCCCTGAGGAAGGCGAGTCCATGTGAATGGCCTCCCTTTAAATGTAAAAGCAGAAGGAACTTGTGAGGCTGCAGTGGGATTGACAAGAGAGCTGGGGAAGGTCCAACTCTTGTCACTCAGGCTGCACCATCAGGAACTGAATCAGGATGATGGCTGGATCAGGGGCCAGGGATGCCAAGGAATACAGAAGACTTTATGGCTCTGAGGTCTGTACAAATCTATAGATTTGGTTCCATGTGAGTCAAACTTGTCTTCTTTTTTCACTGTCAAGATTGCTGTATTGTTAGTGCCCACAGACATATGTTCCCTACCTGCCACACAAGATGGGCCAAATAAAAACTGGAATACCAGGCAAGGAAAAGGTTTTTATTTCAGATGATATCAGCTGGGAGGTGAGAGTGAGCCCTCAGATTTGTCTCATTTCATCTCATCTCCCTGAAAGATGGGGAGCCAGGGGTTTTAAAGCTTTGTGAGAAATATGGCTGCTTGTGGCAGGGGGGAGTCAGTGGCCTTACTGGTCAGAGTTTCCCACGAGCCTGCCTTCAGCCTTGGGACACTGCTTGCAGGAAGGAGGAGGAGATGATATGGAATCCAGGTGGCTGTCCTTGGCTGTTTGTCTCCATGGCAGATAGTGGATTCTGCAGCCAGGGAGCCAGGGAGTGAGCAGGGCAAGAGTGCTTTGGGTTTAACCACATATATGCTGGGTTTAATGTAGGGGAACTGACATCAGGGCAGGCATAGTATTACAGGGTGAGGAAGTAAGTTGAGTACATCCTGATGTGAAAGAGAGTGTACTATAGGTTCAATTCCTCACTCTGCATCTCTGAAGAGTGGCTATTGGGCTACTGATGGAAATGGTTCATTCTTTTTCCAAGTAATGTGCAGGAGCTCTGCACTAAGCAACAATCCTACTTCATCTGCATGGGTAGCCCAGAGACTAATGGGGACACATTTAAAGACTCATCCTTGGGGTTTGGTCTGAGGGCAGGGAGGTGAAAATGCCTTTGTCATTACAATTTCTAGTGGCATTAAATTCACCTAACAAACCTCTGCCAAAAAGGTGAGAGCATTGGGAGACTAGAGAGGCAGGATGAGTGTTAAGGGGCTAACAATGTTGGAGAGAGCTGGGATATGGGCTGTGAAATAGGCTGCCTAGAGAGTCCAACAGCTTGAACAGAATCAGAGGGGACGGGTAGAGATAAACCCTCTGAAGGGAGAGTAAAGAAAGTCATACCAGTGTCTCTTAAGAAATCCAGTTCCCAATCCTCTATTTTAAGTTTAATGGTGGCTCAGGGCAGTGACTGAGGATCAGCTGACCCCATTATTTAAGGGGTAAATGCCCCTCACGAGGAGAAATCCAAGCCTTCCTGGGGAGCTGGGGCCAAGGGGGGAGGTATTTTTAAGCTTTCCCTTCTCTTAAGAGCAAGACAATCTCTCTCCAATGCCCTGGTTTCCTGCAAGACCTGCAAGTGTCTGGAGGCGAATAGGGAGCCCTCTGAGTGGGCTTCAGTTTCTTCTCACAGTCACATTTCTCCTTCTTTAAAGATTCAAGTTGTAAAACAAGGAGCTGCTCTCAATTCTTTTTGACTTTTACTTTCCTGCTAACTATTTTCAAAGAACTGTGTAGCAGCCTCCATTATTACACTTAACAGATGCCCTGATCAACTAACCACACTATTTGGAATTTGTTTTTTTAATGTCAGGAAGAAAATTTCCTACTAAAGCAGGAATATGGAGATTCCTATGTTCTGAGGCTTCCGGGTTTAATACACTGCACCTTTGAAAAGTTTGTATAAAACGTTCGACAAAGGCTTTTGGGTGTTCCCCCTCATTCTGAGGGCATAATTCCATTTTTGAGCAATTAACTTTAGGAGGAAACAGCTCTAAAATGTCCCCTATTCACCCTTGAGTGTCATCCTCGAGCAGAGCCACTTCCTGGTCATTTGCAGGAGGACCTGGGAGAGGGTCTGGCCCTCTATTTCCCCTGTGAGGGGGCCCCATGGCCTGTCTGATAACCACAGTGTAATCCTGGGCTGGAAGAACCCCCTTAGCAGCCAGCCACGATCTCCGTGGGTGGGGTTATGAATAGCCACTCACCTTTCTAAGTCCTCTCTAAATTTAGTGGGATCTTCTGACCATGGAGGAGGAGAGGTTTATAATTTCATAGACGGGCTGTGTCCAGGGGACATGAACTCTCTGCAGCGGAGGTCCGGGGCACATCCACAGTGGACCCTGCATGGACTGCCTGATGCTAGATCATATGGTAATTCTGTTTTTAGTTTTTTGAGGAATCTCCATACTGTTTTCCATAGTGGCTGCACCAGTTTGCATTCCCACCAGCAGTGTATGAGGGTTCCCTTTTCTCTACATCCTCTCCAACACTTGTTGGTTTTGGTCTTGGTAATTACAGACATTCTGACTGGTGCAAGGTGATATCTCATTGTAGTTTTAATTTGCGTTTCCCCAAGATTAGTGATGTTGAGCATCTTTTCATGTGCCTGTTGGCCATCCGTATATCTTCCTTTGAAAAATGTCTGTTCATATCCTTTGCCTGTTTTTTTTGATCTGGTTGTTTGTTTTTGTTGTTGTTTTGTTTTGTTGTTGAGTTGTGTGGGTTCTTTATATACTTTGGATATCAACCCATCGTCTGATAAATAATTTGCAAATATATTCTCCCACATTGGTGGGTTGTTTTTCCATTTTGTTCATGGTTTCCTTTGCTTTGTAGAAGGTTTTTAGTCTGATATAGTCTCTTTTGTTAACTTTTTCTTTTGTTTCCCTTACCCAAGTAGACGTGGTATTCGAAAAGATGTGGCTAAGACCAACGCCGAAGAGTGTATTGCCTATATTTTCTTCTAGGAGTTTTACGGTTTCAGTTCTTGCATTCAAATCTTTAATCCAGTTGGAGTTAATTTTTGCATATGGTGCAAGATAATGTTCTACTTTCATTCTTTTGCATGTGCCTGTCCAGTTTTCCCAACATCACTTGTTGGAGAGACTTTCCTTTCTCCGTTGTATGTTCTTGGCTCCTCTGTCAAAGATTAACTGTCCATAGATGTGTGGTTTTATTTCTGGGCTTTAAATTCTGATCCATTGATCTGTTTGTCGGTTTTTGTGCCAGAACCATGCTGTTTTGTTTACTGTAGCTTTGTAGCAAGTTTTGAAGGCAGGGATTGTGATGCCTCCAGCTTTGGTCTTTTTTCTCAGGATTGCTTTGGCTATTTGGGGTCTTTTTTGTTCCATGTAAATTTTTGGATTCTTTGTTCTATTTCTGTGAAGAATGTCATTGGGATTCTGATTAGGATCGCATTGAATCTGTAGATTGCTTTAGGTAGTATGGACATTTTGACTATGTTTATTCTTCCAACCCATGATCATGGAATGTCTTTCCATCTCTTTATGTCATCATCAATTTCTTTCAATAATGACTTATATGTTTTAGTGTACGAGTCTTTCACCTCTTTGGTTAAATTTATTCCTTGGTATTTTATTCTTTCTGTTGTGATTATAAATGGGATTGTATTCTTGGCTTCTTTTTCTGCTAGTTCATTGTTAGTGTATAGGAAGGCAACTGATTTTTTTTAAACCGATTTTGTACCCTGCAGCTTTGCTGGAAGTGCTCCGTACTTGTGATTGGTCTGTTAAGATTCTCTGTTTCTTATTGATTCAGTTTTGGGAGGTTGTATGAGTCTAGGAATTCATCCATTTCTTCTAGGTTATTGAACTTGTGGGCATATAGATTTTCATAGTATTCTCTTATAATCCTTTGTATTCCTGCAGCATCTGCTGTTATTCCTCCTCTTTCATTTCTAGTTTTATTTATTTGAACCTTCTCTTTTTTTTTCTTCATGAGTCTGGCTAAGGATTTGTCAATTTTGTTTATCTTCTTAAAGAACGAGCTCTTAGTTTCACTGACCATTTTTACTGTTTTTTTTAGTCTCTATTTCATGTATTTCTGCTTTTATTTTTGTTATTTCCCTCCTTCTGCTGACTTTGGGCTTTGTTTGTTCTTCTTTTTCTAGCTGTGTTAGGTGCATTTTGAGATTACTTATTTGAGATTTTTCTTGCTGGTTGAGGTGGGCCTGTGTTGCTATGAATTTCCTTCTTATGATCACTTTTGCAGCATCCCATAAAAGTTGTTACATTGTATTTTCATTTTCATTTGTCTCCAGGTATTTTTAATTTCCTCTTTGATTTCTTCAACAATCCAATGGTTGTTCAATAGCATGTTGTTTAGTCTCCACATATTTCTGACTTTCCCAGTTTTGTTCTTGTGGTTGATTTCTAGCTTCAGAGCATTGTGATCAGAAAAGATGGTTGGGATGATTTCAATCTTCTTGAATTTGTTGAGGCTTACCTTGTTACCCAACATATGGTCTATCTTTGAGAATGTGCCATGGGCACTTGAGAAGAATGTATAGTCTGCTGTTTTGGGATGGAATGCTCTATATATGTCTATTAACTCCATCTGGTCAAGTGTTTCATTTAAATCTATTTCCTTGTTGACATTTTGCCTGGATGATCTGTCCATTGAAGTAAGTGGGGTGTTGAGGTCCCCTACTGTTATTGTGTTGCTGTTGATTTCTCCCTTTAGGTCTGTTAATAATTGCTTTATGTACTTTGGTGCCCCAGTGTTAGGTGCATATATATTAATAAGTGTTATGTCCTCTTGGTGGAATGTCTCTATTATCATTATATACTGCCCCTCTTTGTCTCTCATTGCCTTTTTTTAATCAAAGTCTGCTTTGTCTGTTAAAAGTATGGCAACATCTACCTTTTTCCATTGGCCTTAGCTTGAAGGATTGTCTTCCATCCCTTCTCTCTAGGCCTATGTTTGTCTTTGAATCTGAGGTGCATTTCCTGGAGGCAGCATATTGTTGGGTCTTTTTTGTTGTTGTTTTTGAGGAAGATTAGCCCTGAGCTAACATCTGCTGCCAATCCTCCTCTTTTTGCTGAAGAAGATGGGCCCCGAGCTAACATCTGTGCCCATCTTCCTCTACTTTACATGTGGGATGTCTACCACAGCATGGCTTGCCAAACAGTGCCATGTCTGCACCCAGGATCTGAAGTGGCAAACCCCAGGCTACCAAAGCAGAACATGGGAACTTAACCACTGTGCCACCAGGCCAGCCCCTGTTGGGTCTTGTTTCTTAATCCATCCAGCTACTCTGTGCCTTTTGAGTAGAGAGTTCAATCCACTTACATTTCAAGAGATTATTGTTGTAGGAGGGATTAATGCTACCATTTTATCTCTTGTGTTCTGCTTGTTCTGTGTTTCAACCCTTTCTCTTCCTTTTTCTTTTTAAAAAATTATTGGCAGCTGAGCTAACAACTGTTGCCAGTCTATTTTTTTCCTGCTTTTTCTCCCCAAATACCCCTAGTATGTAGTTGTATATTTTAGTTGTGGGTCCTTCTAGTTGTGGCATGTGGGATGCCACCTCAGCATGGCTTGATGAGTGGTGCCATGTCTGTGCCCAGAATCCGAACCAGTGAAACCCTGGGCCACAGAAGTGGAGCACATGAACTTAACCACTTGGACACAGGGCTGCTCCCCCTTTGTATTTCTGACTACTATTTCATTTTGTTGGTTTTCTGAGAGGGGTTTCTCAGTTCTCTTTCTTTTTTTGAATTGTGGCTCTGCTCTGATTTTTTGTTTAGTGGTTACGATGTGGATTGTGTGAAAGATATTGGAGATGAGACAGTCCATTTTCTTATAGCCTCTTATCTCCATTAGCCTAACCAGGTTCCTTCCCTTTCCTCTCCCCTCTGAGTCATTGCTGTTACACCTTGTTCTGCTTTTAATTTCCTGATTGTGTGGCTGAGTTGAAGTGTTTATCATTGCTTTTGATGCTTTCTTTCCCTTTCTCTTTCAAGTTGTAATCGAGACTTTGCCTCCCTGTTCTGGTGGAGAGCTGCAGGTTTCTCATCATGTCTGTCTATTTATCTCCTTGCTCAGAGCTTTGTAGACCTTTGCCTTTTTGTTGCTGGTATGAGGGCATCGTTAATTATTTCTTGTAGGGGAGGACTGTGGTGACATCCTCCCTCAGCTTTTGTTTATCTGAGAAAGCTTCTATTGCTCCATCGTATCTGAAGGATAGTTTCCCTGGATAGAGTATTCTTGGATGAAAGTTTTTGTCTTTCAGTATTTTGCATATATCATTCCATTCCTTCATAGCCTGTAGGGTTTCTTCCAAGAACTCTGCTGAAAGCCTGATAGGGTTTCCTTTGTAGGTTATTTTCTGCTGCCTTGCTGTTCCTAATATTCTTTCCTTATCCCAAACTTTTGCCATTTTTACTATTATATGCCTTGGAGAGGGTCTTTTAGCATTGATGAAGTTGGGTATTTGATTAGCTTCATTTATCTGTACATTGGAAACCATCCTCATATTTGGGGAGTTCTCAGCAATTATTTCTCTGAACAGGCTCTCTGCTCCTTTCCCCCTCTCTTCTTCCTCTGGAATACCTATAATCCTTATGATGCTTTTCCTAATTCAGCTGAATATTTCTCAGAGGATTCCTTCATTTTTGTAAAATCTTAGTTCTGCCTCCTCCTCCACCTGTAGAATTTCTACATTTTTATCTTCAAGAAGACTATTTCTTCCATAAGATCAATTCTATTTCTTAATGATTCTAGATTATTATTTACTTCACTAATATTAATTGTGTTTTTAATATCCAGAATTTCTGCTTGCTTTTTTTATAGTTTCAATCTCTTTGGTGAAGAGATTCATTTTATTGCTGGGCTCCTTGAATTGTCTTTCTGTGTTTTCTTGTAAGTCTTTGAGTTTCCTTTTGATGGCTATTTTGAATTCTGCCGTTTAGGTTGTGTATTTCTGTGTCTTCAGTGTCGGTTTCTAGAGAATTGTCATTTTCCTTCTGGTCTGAATTGTTGCTGAAGTTTCTCATGCTGTTTGCTGAACTAATCTTTTGTTGGGGCATTTGTGGTATTCTTAGGATGCAGATTCCCCCTGCTACCGCTAGGGGGGAGCAGGAGCAGGGTTTCTGGCCCCACCCCGAATGCTGGAAGCTGTGGGGGTATTATGCGTGCTTACCCCAGCCTGGGGTGCCTTCAGGCACTGTGTGGACTGTCCTTGTCGGGTGGCGCTTCCTCTCTAGGCTAAGGTCACTCTCTGGCACCTCAGGGGTTCTCTGAGCTCCCTCTCCCTTCCAGAAAGAGATCACCAGTGGGTTCAAAGCTGCCAAGCCTATTCCTGGATCCCTCTCCTTCTTTGGGAGTGCAGCTGCACTGTGAGAGCTCACGCGTGCCTGGACTGTGTTTGCCCCAGCACAGAAATCTGCGGAGGTCCCTGTTTACGATCCTCAGTCCACAGGCCTCTGTGCTTGAGGGCAAGTCTTCCTTGCTGGGACCAGCTCTATTGCTACTCCTTGATGGCCCTGGGGCACAGTGGGCCCCTCCTCCCCACCAGGAGAGTGAACGCACGTGTGTTCAAAGCTGCCGTGCCTTTTACCACAGCTTCCCAGACTTGTCCCCACTTTGGGAGCACAGTGGCACTGCCAGCTCTGGTGCACGCCTGGGAAGTGAGTGCCTCAGCGCGGAAATCTGCTGAGGCCCCTGTTTAAGCTCCACAGTCACAGGCGGGGCTTCCTTGCTGGGACCTGGGACCGGAGCTATGGCTGCTCCTTTACAGCACAGGGGTGTGGTGGGCTCCCTCTCTGTGCAGGGAGAGTGACCACGATCACGGGCTGAGGGTTACCGCCTCCTCCTCTTACCATCACCCGGCTGCGCGTTCCCACTTTCTGGGAGCTTGCAGCGGGTTGCAAATTGTTCATGTGCATGCACCACACTACTGAGGGAGAGCAGGGCGTGCTCACCTATCTCTGGCACTTCCCCGGTGGCCAGTCCATCCACCCTAAAATGTATAGTTGTGTCTCTCAGGCATCCTTTGTGCTGTGTGGCCTTCCTCCTGTGGTCAGTGAATGTCCCTTTCATTGTAGTTCAAAAGGTGGGGAGACAAAGGGAACAGCTCACTTTGTCATGTTGCTGATGTCACCAAGTGGAAACTTTACTGAGGTTGGCAGCTGACCTGTTGTCATCTACCCCGTTCCTTGACCAACTTATCCTATCATAGGAGTTCTCTTGAGGCAGCAAGTACCCTGATGTCTCATCTGTTCAACCCATATCCACCACTATTGTGGTCATTTGTTTTCCAAGATGTCCCTTAGCAACAGCTTTTACCTCATGTGCGTGTGAACCCACAGCAAACTTTGTGTAAACAGATGCTGGTCTGCTGAGACCACAAACTCACCAGCCTGTGGGGCTGGCCCGGACAGCAGCCTTGTAAGGCCTATGCCTGCATCCTGCTCTATATTATTTCTTTCTTGTAACATTTGATGCTAAACACAGAAACAAAAAGGAAAAAACAGTGACTAGCTCTGGGAGGAAACGCATCAACACAGCCACGAGTACCCCACCAAATTATCCAGAGTTACTAAAAAGCACAAGAAACTAGTTTACCAAATATTTTCTCCTGCCCACCCAAATTTAGAAAGAGAGAAAAAACTTCTCACCACCTGCTTCCACTGGACCTCACAGATAGAGATTCCAGGAAGCTGACGTGGTCAGAATCTTTCCTCTTGCCGGCCTTCACCAGGTGACCCAAGGTCTCCTCCTCTGCCACCGTCCTAGGGAGGAAGCAGTCCTTCCAGCCAGAGAGGGCAGCTTGCCAGCCAGTGGGGCTCCTGCCAGCTGTGCCAATGCTGCAGGGGAAGAGGGAGAATCCCCCCTTTTCCCCTCTGGTTCTCATGACTGGTCAAAGAATTAAAATGACATGAGGCAGGTTAGCAGGAGAAAATCAAGCTAAGTTTAGTACATGTACACAGGAATTCACATGAGCAGGAAGAATTCCAAAGACAGTCAGGAAAATGAGGTGCATATGTCCTTCTGGACTCAGGAGAGGGAGATAGAGGTCTGAGATTTCAAAGAGGGAGAAGGAAATGTACGGGAAGATGAAAAGAGTTCACATGTGGTAAACGAATGTTTGCACTGTCCCATCTACAGACAATGGGACCCAAAAGAGATCTTTTGAAGCAGTGGCCCCAGCTAGATGTCTACCATCCCCACAATTATCGATGGTCAGAGCTTCTTTCTAGGGCAGGCCCTATTATCTTAAATTCTTTTAGGCAATTTGGGGGAAGGGTAAATGTTCTTCCAGAGTCTTCTGACCCTTGATTGTCTTCAGCTTAAAATAGTTCACACACCAGAGTGACATATCTTGGGCAGCCTGTCCTGAACATCATCAAAAGTTTGTGGCAACCCTGCATCAACAAGTCTATGGGCGCTCTTATTCTAACAGCATTGCTCACTTTGTGTCTTTGTGTCATATTTTAACAATTCTCACAACGTTTCAAACTTTTTCATTATTACTAATTTTTTATGTGATCTATCACTGATGTTTGATGTTAGTATTGTAATTGTTTGGGATTGCCACTAATTGTGCCCATGTAAGACAGCAAACTTAATAAATGTCGTGTGTTCTGACTGCTCCACCGACCAGCCATTCCCCCCT
The DNA here is from genome assembly GCF_021613505.1 of Equus quagga. Taxonomy (NCBI): domain Eukaryota; kingdom Metazoa; phylum Chordata; class Mammalia; order Perissodactyla; family Equidae; genus Equus; species Equus quagga. The sequence goes on along the minus strand of NC_060281.1, from coordinate 90,998,468 downwards.
CTCTCTCCCTCTGCTCAGGCCTCCCTATTCCCTGAGACACAGCAGCATTGAAATGAGGCCGATTAGTGGCCCTATGGTGGCCTCTAAGTGTTCAAGTGAAAGGAAGAGTCACATGTTTCTCACCTTCGATCAAAAGCTAGAAATGATTAAGCTTCATGAGGAAGGCATGTCCAAAGCCTGGATTAGCCAAAAGCCAGGCGTCTTACAGTAAATAGCTAAGCTCTGAACACAAAGGAAAATTCTGGAAGGAAATTAAAAGTGCTACTCCAGTGAACACATAAAAGATAAAAGCAAAACAACATTATTGCTGATATGGAGAAAGTGTTAGTGGTCTGGATAGAAGAGCAAACCAGCCACAACATTCCCTTAAGCCAAGGCCTAGTCCAGAGCAAGGCCCTAACTCTCCTCAATTCTCTGAAGGCTGAGAGAGGTGACAGAGCTGCAGAAGAACAGGTCGAAGCCAGGAGAAGTTGATTCATGAGGTTTAACGAAAGAAGCCATCCCTATAATATGAAAGTACACGGTGAAGCAGCAAGTGCTGATGTAGAAGCTGCAGCAAGTTCTCCAGAAGATCTAGCTGAGATCATTAATGAAGGGGGCTACTCTAAACAATAGATTTTCAATGCAGATGAAACAGCCTTATGTTGGAAGAAGATGCCATCTAGGACTTTCCTAGCTAGAGAAGAGAAGTCAGTGCCTGGCTTCAAATCTTCAAAGGACAGGCTGCCTCTCTTGTTAGGAGCTAATCCAGGTAGTGACTTGAAGTTGAAGCCAATGCTCATTTACCATTCTGAAAATCCCAGGACCCTTAAGAATTATGCTAAATACTGTGACTGAGCTCTATAAATGGAACAACAAAGCCTAGATGACAGCACATCTGTTTACAACATGGTTCACTGAATATTTTAGCCCTTTGAGACCTACTGCACAGAAAAAAAGATTCCTCCCAAAATGCTACTGCTGTTTGATAATGCTTCTGGTCACCCAAGCTCTGATGAGGATGTACAATGAGATTGACTTTGTTTTCATGCCTGCTAACACGACATCCATTCTGCAGGATCTAAGCAGTCATTTTGATCATGGATCAAGGAGTAATTTTGACTTTCAATCTTAATATTTAAGAAATACAATTCAGGGGCCAGCCCCATGGCCGAGTGGTTGAGTTTGCGTGCTCCGCTTCCAGCGGCCCAGGGTTCGGATCCTGCACACGGACATGGCACCACACGTTAGGCCATGCTGGGGTGGCGTCCCACATGCTACAACTAAAAGGACCCACAACTAAAATACACAACTATGTACCGGGGGACTTTGGGGAGAAAAAAAAAGATTGGCAACAGTTGTTAGCTCAGGTGCCAATCTTGAAAAAAAAAAGAAAAAAATAAAAAAAAGAAATACAATTCATAAGGCTCTAGCTGCCATAGATAGTGATTCCTCTGATGGGTCTGGGCAAAGTAAGTTGAAAACCTCTGGAAAGGATTCACCATTCTACATGCCATTAAGAATATTCATGAACCGTGGGAAGAGGTTAAAATATCAACATTAACACGAGTTTGGAAGAAGTTGATTTAAACCTTCACAGATGTCTTTGAGGGGTTCGAGACTTCAGTAGAGGAAGTAACTGCAGATGTGGTGAAAATAGCAAGAGAACTAGAATTAGAAGTGGAGCCCGAAGATGTGACTGAATTGCTGCAATCTCATGATCAAACTTTAATGGATGAGGAGTTGCTTCTTACAAATGAGAAAAGAAGTGGTTTCTTGAGATGGAATCCACTCCTGGTGAAGATGCTGTGAAAATTGTGGAAATGACAACAAAGGACTTAATTATTAGACAATTTAGTTGATAAAGCAGTGGCAGGTTTTGAGAGGATGGACTACAATTTTGAAAGAAGTTCTAGTGTGGCTAAATGCTATCAAACAGCACTGCATGCTACAGGGAAATTGTGAAAGGAAGATTCACTCAGAGTGTCAAATTTCATTGTTGGCTTATTGTAAGAAATTGCCACAGCCACTCCAACATTCCGGAAATACCACCCTGACCAGTCAGCCGCCATTAACATCCAGCAAGACTTTCCACCAGCGAAAAGATTACAACTCACTGAAGGTTCAGAAGAAGGTTAGCATTTTTTAAGCAATAAAGTATTTTTAATTAATGTATGTACTTTCTTTTTTTAGACATAATGCTTTGCACACTTAATAGACTACAGTATAGTGTAAACATAACTTTTATATGCACTGGGAAACCAAAAAGTTCATGTGACTCACTTTATTGTGATATTCATTCTATTGCAGTGGTCTGGAACCAAACCTACACTATCTCCAAGGTATGCCTGTATAGTTTCCTGTCTTAGATTTAGGTTTCTGATCTATTCTGAGTTAATTTTTGCATGTGATGTGAGGTGGGAGTCTGACTTCATTCATTTGCATGTGGAGATCCAGTGTTACAGCACAGTGTGTTGAGAAGACTGTTGGTTCCCCTGTTGAATGTTAAGGCTCTCCTGTCAAAAATCAATTGGCCATCAAGAGAATGAGAAGACAAGGCATAAAGTAGGAAAAAATATTTGCAAAAGACATAGGTGATAATGGATTATTATCCAAAATATAGAAAGTACTCTTAAAAATCAACAATAAGAAAACCAACATCCCAAGTGAAAACGGGCAAAGTTCTGAACAAACACCTCACCAAAGAAGATATTCATCTGGCAAATAAGCCTATGAAAGATGCCCCACATCCTATGTCATTTGGGAATTTCAAATGAAAACAACAGTGAGATACCACTAAATACCTGTTAAAATGCAAAAATCCAATTCACTGACAACAGCAAATGTTGCTGAGAATGTGGAGCAACAGGAATGCTGGTGGGAATGCAACATGGCACGGCCATTTTGGAAGAAGGTTTGCAGTTTCCTACAAAAGTAAACATACTTCTACCATATGATTCAGCAACAAAACTGCTTGGCATTTCCCCAAATGGGTTGAAAACTTATGTTCACACAAAAACCTGCACATGGATGTTACAGCAGCTTTATTCATAATTGGCAAAACGTGGAAGCAACCAAGCCATCTTTCAGTAGGTGAATGGATAAATAAACTGTGGTCCATCCAGACAAGAAATATTACTCAGTGCTAAAAAGAAAAGTGCTATCAAGACATGAGAAGACATAAAACAACCTTTAATGCATATTACTAAGTGAAAAAGGCCAATCTGAAAAGGCTACATAGTGTACAATTTGATTCCAACTACATGACTTCTGGAAAGTGAAAACTGTGGAGGCAGTGAGAAGATCAGTGGTTGCCAGAGGTTAGTGGGGAGGGAGGGATGAATAGGTGAAGCACAGAGGACTTTTAGGGCTTACTGTAATAGTGTGCACACGTCATTACACATTTGTCAAAACCCATGGAATGTACATCACCGAGAGAGCCCTAATGTAGACCATGGACTGTAGGTGATAATGACGTGTCAATGCAGATTCATCAGTAATAACAAATGTACCAATCTGCTGGGGGATGTTGATAGTGGGGGAGGCTGTGCATGTATAGGGGCTTGGGGTGTATGAGAACTCCACCTTGCTTGATTCTTAAAAATAAATGGAAAGTCTATTTTTTAAAAATCAATTGTCCATAAATAGAAATTGACCATGAATTTAAAAAAATTAACTGACCTTATTTTGGATTCTATTCCATTGACCTATATGTGTCTATCCTTATGTCAGTAAGACATTGTCTTGATTCCTGTAGCTTTGTTTAGAAATCAGAAAGTGTAAGTCCTCCACCTTTGTTCTTTGCAAAATTGTTTTGGCTTCTCCGGATCCCTTGTATCTGCATATGAATTTTATAATAAACTTGACAATTTTTGCAAAATAGACAGTTGGGATTTTGATAGGGATTGCACTGAATCTGCAGACCAATTTGGGGAGTATTGTTGTCTTGACAATATGAAGCTTTCCAGTCCATGAACATGGGATATCTTTCTACTTATTTAGGTCTTCTTTAATTTTTTTCAATGATGTGTAGTAGTTTTCAGTGTACAAGTTTTGCATTTCTTTTGTTAAATTTATTCTAATTATGCTTATACATAAACTTACTCTTTTTGATGCTGTGCAGGCAGAATTATTTTCTTAATTTCATTTCTGGATCGTTCATTGTAGGTGAATAGAAATACAATTGATTTTTGTATATTCATCTGGTATCCTGCACCTTTACTGAACCTGTTTATCAGTTCTAATATTTTTTGTGTGGATTCCTTAGTATTTTGTCTACATAAGATCATGTCATCTGAGGCTAGAGATAGTTTTACTTCTTCCTTTCCAATCTGGATTCCTTTTATTTCATGTTCTCACCTAATTGCCATGGCCAGAGCCCCTAGTAAAATGTTGGGTACAAGTGGTGAGAGGACATCCCGATGTTGTTCCTGAGCAAAGGGAAAGCTTTCAGTCTCTCTCCACTGAGCACAGCAGCTGAGGTTTTCTCGTAGATGGTCGTCATCAGTTTGAGGGTGGTCCCTTCTTTTGCAGGTTTGTTGACTGACTTTTTTTTGTCTCTGTTGAGAAAATATTGTTGTTTTTGTCCTTTATTACTTTACTCTATTCCTCTATTAGTCTGGCATACTACATTGATTGATTTTCATATTTGAAATTAATCTTGCATTCCTGGGATAAATACCACTTGGTCCGTTTTATATGTTTCTGGATTCAATTTGTGGCTATTCAGTTGAGTAATTCTGCATCTATGCTGATGAAAATTGTTGGTCTGTAGTTTCCTTGTGATGTCTTTGCTGGGTTTGGTGTCAGCGTGCTCCTGGCTGTGTAGGATGAGGTGGGAAGTGTTCTCTCTTCTTCTTGCATTTTTGGTGCTTTCTCTTCACTGCATCTCCATGTGTTGCTCAGTGTAACTGCCTTGCTCGCTGGGGTCCAGCACTTGGCCCAGCCATGTCCCTGGAAGTTTAGTTTACTGCGTCGACCATGCTTGGCCATGAGTATCCATTGGATGTTGGCCCCTGTGAAGGGGGTGTGGTGAGAGCCCCTCTCTGGGTGGATAAAAAGTCAGTGCTCTGAAACCCTCCATACCAGCTCTCAGGTGGCCGTCAGTCAGGCCTTCGGGGAGCTCCTGCTACACAACTGCCCAGGCCTCTTGGTTGGAAACGCATTTTTCTGGGTTTCTGTGAAGGTGTTTCATAGCAAGGAACTCTGCTCAATTATGTTTAGGCCACACAGGAGCGAGGTGCGGGAGGGGTCACCCCTCCAGGAAGTGGGAGCCCATCTGTGAAGCTCCTCAAGACAATGTCAACCAAATACCAGAAGGGAGCAGGGGGCTGGCTAAGGCAGAGTGCTCCAAGTGGCACTCTCGTGGCTGGGAGTCCACCACTCTGTCACCAGCCCGCTGAGCCAGACAGCCTGCAGGTGCCCCTAACGTCCTATCCCACAAACTACATAGAAACCTGACAACATGGAGAGAGTTCTGGGGGAAGAGGATGACTGTTTTGGTTTTGCTTTGCTTGGATGCATTGTCCTCATTTTGCTGTAGAGAAGTTCACACCCTGTCACACCAGCCTTTCCACTTTCAAAGGCGTGGGAAGAGCAGAAGGACACAGACCCCTCAGCCCCAGGAATAAATAAGCCTGAGGGGGTTTGTGATGGTCATATGATGAGACACATGATGTGTCCCCATGATGCAGGGACTGGCATGCAGCAGATGCTCAGTCCACAACGCCTCGCACGGATATCCGTAAGTAGAGAACTGTGGTAAGGGTCCCCCAGGGTCCTCCATGCTTGACAGGTGTTCCTGGGCTGAGAGGGGCTGCCATTGGAATCTGAAGGGCCCTAGGGTGCCCCAAGCTGGAGGGCTGGATGTCACCCCCAGGGGTCTGCTTGTGTCCTTTCAGGACACTGTTTGTAGCTAGAAACTCAGAACAGCCAGCACAACTTCTGTCAATTCACAGAATACTCCCTAAAGCCGGGCACTACCTTGTCAGTGGATGAGGGTCGCCTACTACCATCTCATTGTGCCAGAGGTCAGGGACTGCCCAGGGCCTCTCAGCCACATTCAGGCCCTCATCTTACCAGCGTCTTGCCTGACTCCCGCAGCTCCCACACCTCTCAGGGTCGAGGGGCCTGGATGGTTCCCAGCTGGTGGAGTCTGTGTTTTGGGATGAGGGATCAGGGAGGGCGTCTGCATCAATGGACAGAGGGTGGGCTCCACCCCATGCCAGACCTGGACCTTAACCTCCACCTGCCTCCCAAGGCTACCCTGGTGGCCTGGGCTAGTCACTTACCTGGTGGCCAGGGCTTCCTCATCTGTGAACTGAGCACAGTCATAGGGTTTCCCCAGAACCTGGGAGTCTTGTCTTGACCGTGTGAGGTGTGGGCAGGGTGGGCTGAGTGAGTGTGTGATGACGAGGCACGGCCCAGGGCTGGAGCTTGCGCCCAGGGGTGGAGGCCACCGCAGCGCACATAGCGGTGGCAGCAATAGCAGGTGAGTCACAGCAAGTCCTGCAGGGGTTCCTCAGCAGGAGGGGAGTTGAAGTCTCCTTCCTGGGGACAGGGGTGAAACAGAAGTGACTTTGGCAGGGTTGCGGTGGTGGCACATCGTGTTGAGAGGTGGGGCCTTGGCTTCAGGCAGAGGTCCAAGGATGGCCCCCATTCCCAGCAGGGTGAGCTGATGCACCAGTCTGGGGGGGCTGGGGGTGGGGGGTGAAATTCACTGTCCCAGGCCAGGTGGCCACTTGGGCTATGACTAAGGCCACAGAGCCACTCCTGTTGTGGGTCCTGGAGGCCTGGCCCAGTTCGCGGGAGACCTCAGGTTTCCACCCTGCTGGGATCCAAGACCACTGGAGTGGTTCCTAACCAG